>NC_045974.1:29571127-29873002 GCF_010909765.2 Amblyraja radiata | reverse complement strand
TCCATGATCAGTTTACTTTTTAAGCAATCGATTAACATTTTTAAGATTATCTAAATTAAAATAAATATTTAGATATTTAGTTTTAGTTGTTGTTAGTGAATGGCTATGCGTACCTTTGTGTGCTGGTTCCAAGAAAGAATGTTCAGATGTCACAGTCTTCACATATGCAGAATTACCTGACATGATATCATGTACGATAAATCCATATCTAAGCATCTTTCAGTCCTTTTTATTTGAAGAACAATACAAAGTAAAAATATTTGTAAATTATTTATTATGGTAGTATTACATTAGTACTGAAAGTGTTCTACTCAACCAATAAACACCCGATGGATATATTTAAGGTGGAGATTGATAGATTGTTGATTAGTATGGGTGTCAGGGGTAATGGTGAGAAGGCAGGTGAATGGGGTTGAGAGGATAAGATAGATTGGCCATGATTGAAAGGCCTAATTCTACTCTTACAACTTCTGAACTAAACCAACAAGTTTATTTTTGATAGAGCCACAAGATACTGCGGATGCTGGAATCTTGACTAAAACACAAAGTGCTGGATGAACTCAGCGGGTCAGGCAGCATCTGTGGAGGGAAATGGATAGGTGACGTTTTGTATTAGGACTCTTCTTCCCCTTCCCCCTCCCCCTCCCTCTCCCAATCAAACCCTCCCCTCACCTGTATCCACCTATCACTTGCCTGGCTTTGTTCTCCCCACCACTTGTTTTCCAACTTTCCCACCCTACTATAATCAGTCTGAAGAAGGGTGCCAATCCGAAACGTCGTCTATCCATTCCCTCCAGATGCCACCTAACCTGCTGAGTTACTCCCTGCTATTGCTCATCCTACAATTCCATATTTTTTAAACAATGTCTCTTAACTGGAATTGGGAATTAACATGGTATCGGTAGCTCCAGTTTAAGAGTACAGATGGACAATTCTTCGTTATTTGAGGAACAGATTGTACTTGACGAAAGCAATGTGTGTAATTTTAATGTACTAATTCTGAAGAAGATCGCCACACCCATTGTGTATTGTTCAGTTGTGATTGAGTGTAACCAATACCCTTCTCTGCAGGATAAAGCCAAGTAATTCCTGTGGGAGTGTTTCACTTAGGTGCTTGTTTAGAATACTACAGGTCACACAGCATTCAGACTGCCTTTTGTTGACATCGTTGGTGCTAACTAGTTTTATGAGGGCATCTAACATATGGTGCCCTGTAGAATTAGTTTCTCTTGATAAATTGTAAATTATCAAACTAGTTTGGAATGCCAGCTATTCTCTTAAATTGGCAATTATCAATTTTTTTTACCCTTGTAAATATAAACAGATTCCATCCTGTTTGAATATTTTTGCGATCTCATCTTCATTCCCTTTAACGAGATTAGTATTTCATCAATATATACATTATCTGTTCTTTTAAAAAAAAAACATTTAGTTTATTTTTAAAATTTTTATTAGAAGCAATTGTACAAAGATAAAACATTCGGCATCTAAAATTATACAATTATTTTACAGCTTCATTTTTAACCTTAAAACCTTAACTATGAAAATGAAAAAAGAAAAGAAAAAGAAAACAAGAAACGGAAAAAAGTGAAAAGTGAAAAGATAGATCGAAAAAGAACAAAAGAAAGACCCCGAAACTACCAAAGTAGTGTGGCCGAAAGATATAGAAATAAGAAAAAAGAAAAAGAAAGGTGGAGATATACCTTGCCCCTCGTCACCCCCCCCCCGCCCACCTCACCCAACCCGGCATTGGATTTAAATTTAAATTTGTGTTGCACCATGCTATTCTTGTAAGAATTCGGTGAAGGGTGTCCATGTCTTGAGAAATTGATCTGTTTTTTCCGCCACGACAAGCCTAATGTTTTCCAAATGTAGTGTCTCGGTCATGTTTGTGATCCACATCTTCACTGTTGTCTGTTTCCAAAATTTAAGTATTTGTTTTTTCGCCGTTATCAGGCCATAGTTAAGGAGACGTCTTTGAAATATCATTAGCTCAGAACAGGCCTCTGACATACCTAGTGTGATCAATTTTATGTCGGGATCCAATTTTGTTTGAAGTATTTTGGAAAAAATATCAAAGATTCTCCTCCAGAAGTTTTGTAATTATGTACAGGAAGCAAAAGAATGGGTTATAGTTGCTTCTTGGAGGAGACATTTATCACAAATAAGAGAGACATTTGGGAAGATCTTATTCAATTTAGACTTTGAATAATAGAGTCTATGCAGTATTTTAAATTGTATTACCGAGTGCCTAACATTAAGAGAACAGTAGTGTATATATAGAAGACTTTCTTCCCAACCATCCTTTGAAATTGTTAAACCCAATTTGTCTTCCCAAGCTCACCTAATTATTTCCGACGATGGGATATGTAAATTTAAAAGTGTATTATAGAGGTACGATATTAACTTATTTGAGTCCGACTTTCTATTCATGCATTCATCTAGTATATCTGGACCCATAGAGTGACAATCTTGGGTGTGTAATTTCACAGTCTCGTATTTGAAGATATCTGAAGTATTGACTACCTTTCAAATGATATTTTGACTGTAATTCTTGAAACGAGAGGAGGGTCCCCATCTCATAAAGGTCTCCCAGCTTTTTAATTCCTAAGCTTTCCCATTGTACAAACGCCTTGTCTAAAATATACAGTTTAAACGAGGGATTATTGGCGATTGGTAAGAGGAGAGATAAATTTCTTAATTTAAGGATTGATTTCAACTGTTTCCAGATTCGTAAAGTGCTATGGATTATCGGATTTTTCTTATACGTTGATTTCTTCAGATTTATTGGAGAGAGAAGAATCACACCTATATTGAAAGGCAAGCAATCTTCTCTCTCCATTTTTAACCAGTTTACTTGTTGGCATGTATCGTCCATCCAATAGATTAAATTTTTAATATTAGTTGCCCAGTAGTAGAGAAGAAAATTAGGGAAAGCCAGTCCGCTGATTTCTTTAGGTTTGCATAAATGTCGTTTGTGAATTCTGTGAGTTTTATAATCCCAGATAAAGTTTGTAATTATTTGTACATTATCTGTTCTACTCAGCTGTGAAATATTTAGGCCTAGTTTCCAAGGAAAGATATATTTCTCAATTACTTGAAATTTCAAAGATAGACACTTTAGAGATACAAGACAAAACAGGCCCTTTGGCCCACCAAGTCCGCGCCGACCAACAATCACACCGTACACTACGCACACAATGGACAATTTTATAACTTACCATAGCCATTTAACCTACAAATCTGTATGTCTTTGGAGTGTGGGAGGAAACTGGAGCACCCTGAGAAACCCAGGCAGTCACCGGGAGAATGTACAAACTTGATACAGACAGCACTGTACGGCAGCATCTCTACCATTGCACCACTGTGCTGCCTGTAAAGTACTGGAGTAGCTCAGCGGGTCAGGCTACATCACTGGAAAATATGGATTGATGACGTTTCCGTAGGGACGTTCCACACTTTAAAATTAAGTTGTCTGCTGGCCCACTTGTGACCGTTATACACACAGTTTCTGCGCTGGGCGAACATAAATCAATCCAAAATAAATGGAAATTTTTCACATAATTAATGTGGACCCAACTGTGTCCATTCCATTTTCCACACCTGTTTTTACCCCTCTGCTCCATCCTGCATCTTGGCTCATTCATGCATCATCAGTAATATCCAAACCCATTCACTTTGTACTTCTCCCTTTCACCTCCCACCATCATCCATTGATCCAAACTGTTTTACCAGGAGTAACAACCATTGATTTATACTTTCAATGTAATATGCTATGTTTGCTGCTGGCAATGTTTCTTTGTTGTAGAAGATTGGATTAATATTTATCTCTTTAATTACCTGTCCCCGACCTCCCACATTATTCCACAGAAAGTTGATGAGCAACGTGCCATCTTTCAACTCAGCATTTTAAGGTTGTTACTATAAGTCTGAAGAAAGGTCCTGACCTGACCTAACTCTGAGGATACTGCCTGACCTGCTGAGTTACTCTGAGCATTTTGTGTATTTTCCTTGGTAAACCAGCATCTACAGCTCCTTGTTTCCACATTAAAACCTAAATTCGAAACTGAGTTGAATAAATTCACATATTAAACATTAGAACTTTGGTGGAGGGGCATTAATCTTATAAGGACAGATCATCCTTAAAAGCAATTTTACCCTGACGAGATTGCAGTAACTATCGTTTCTGGCTGAAATCATTGTCAGGGCATCGGGGCGGCAGAGCAGTAGAGTTGCTGCCTTATAGCGCCAGAGACCGGTTTTGATCATGACAATGGGGGCTGTCTGTACGGAGTTTGTACGTTCTCCCTGTGACCACGTGGGTTTTCTCTGGGTGCTCTGGTTTCCTCCCACACTTTTAAAGAAATACATGTTTGTAGGTTAATTGGCTTTGGTAAAATTGTAAACTGTCACTAGTCTGTAGGATAGTGCTGGCGAACGGGGTGATTGCTGTTCCGCATCGACTCGATGGGCCTGTTTCCACGCTGTTTCTCTAACGTCTAAAGTAATGGCATTGAACTGAGGGCTTGTGTGGTATTCATGATAGCAGGCTTGCCATTTTTCTGGCGTTGGAAATATTGCCAATTATATCACTAATTGCATAATGTTCGTTTCACTCTTGGTGGCAAAGATTATTTCACACGAGATCATGCTACTTTGTTGCATTTATTTTTATTTAAAGCGCCACTCAGCTGCCACTTGGAGTCCTGACTTACAGGCTGCTCAAGCAGTCTCTAAAGTTTACAATCAATGGTGAGTTTTTTTCTCCAGCAACTAGCTGCTGAGATACTGATTCTATGGCTACCACAGTTGTGGCCACACTGACAACAATCTGTCATGACAATGACAGGGCACGTGGTGGGGTTGGGGGAGGTGGAGGAATCAGATTTCAGGGCAGGAAGTACATCAGAGATATCCTACCTCTATCTTTCTGATAAATAATTTATTCACAGGCTCAGAACTTTCAAGGTTGACATCACATGTTTATAAATACACAGGACAAGATGTTATAAGTCCAAAGTGCCAAATGTCAACTTACTCCCGATGGTGATCGGAGCCTTCTGCATTCACTTATGCTCCTCCGATGTCGAGAAAGGCTAGGCAGATACGTCATTGGGATTATCAAGTGGGCACCTACTTTCATCGACGTTTCGCTGATTGGACCCACGACGTCTCCAGTAGGCTCAGCGGTGCATTCTGGGGTCCCAGAACCACCCCCCTCTGCATCTGTCTAGTTGGTTATTTGGGAGACCAAATGGGGTCTTTCCTCTTCAGCCAGAGCCACTGGCCACCCGTGATGTTTCTTTGATGGCCTGGCGTAGGGCTTGTCCGCTGATCCCCAGGTCCTTCATCAGCCTTAAGGTAGATGTTGCCACGAATCCTCGACATCCAACTTCTACTGGGCAGATCTTAGCTCTCCAGCCCCGCTGTTCTGCCTCCGCTGCAAGCTCTGTATATCGCAGTTTCTTTCTTTCGAAGGCTTCCTGCACAGCATCCTCCCAAGGGACTGTGAGCTCCACAAAATACACCATGCGCTGAGAGTTCGACCAGAGCACAAGATCAGGCCTCATGTTGGTGATGGCTATCTCTGATGGAACTGTAAATCGTTGGTCCACATCCACCAACATCTGCCAATCCCAGGCTACCTCCAGCTGTCCAAACCTGGTCCTTGGTGGAATTTTCCATTGCCTTTGTTCCCCCCCCCCCCCCCCCCGAACAAAGGCATTTGGCTGAACTGGGTTGGTTGTTCTTCTGCGTTCCAGAGTCGCTGCCAGGCATTTGAGCACTTGATTATGTCTCCAGGTGTACCGTCCTTGAGAGAGGCTTACTTTACACCCAGTTAGGATGTGCCTACGTGTGGTTGGTGTTGAACACGGGGGCATGATGGATCTTCGTCCAGCCATTGGTTGATATTTTTTGGGCTAGGAAGGACATCATAGGTTGCCCGAATGAGGAAACTTATCCTGCTCGCCTCCATCTCCTACATGTCCTTCCTCTTTTCCACACTCTCTCATCTCCTCCACTGGCCCTAATCAGCTTGCGACACAGCCTTGGCACACCTACTCAACTCCTCCTGTCGGCGGACTTCGGCCGCGACCAACTTCTGGCGCTCCAGTGATTATACCTTGTTCCAGCAAGGTCGCTTTCCGCCAAGCCCCAAGCCACTTCTTTCGTGTTGGATTTGCCCTACCATGCCGCCTTGGTGGAGAGCAGATTTTGTCTGCTGTGTCGCATTCTTTGCCGTCCACTTCTTTCCTATTGCCAGGGTTGGAGCAGCAGCTCGGATGACAGTGTCCCTTGATTCTGCCAGGGTCATCTCTAGTCTGACTTTAGTGCACTTGAACTCCTCTGTGAGACTAGAGAGAGGCAGCTGGAGTACCCCCTTACCGTACAGGCCTAAGCTGCTCAGGCACCGAGGAACACCTAACCACTTTCTGACGAAAGAGCCGATTGTTCTTGCTATCTTCTCGACTCTTGTGAGGGTGATGTCATACATGGTTAGTGGCCACATAAGACGAGGTAATAACCCAAACTGCAGGCACCAGATTTTCAGCTTTCCAGGCAGCATGGATCGGTCGATGTTCGCCAGACCTGATGACTTCTTGCCTAAACTCGTTAGCCTGATCAGTGTCCTTCAGTTTAGAGTTATACCATCTTCCCAGACTTTTGATGATCTGGATGAGGGAATTGAAGGCAATATCTCCAAGTTTGTGGATGACACTAAGCTGGGGGGCAGTGTTAGCTGTGAGGAGGATGCTAGGAGACTGCAAGGTGACTTGGATAGGCTGGGTGAGTGGGCAAATGTTTGGCAGATGCAGTATAATGTGGATAAATGTGAGGTTATCCATTTTGGTGGCATAAACAGGAAAGCAGACTATTATCTAAATGGTGGCCGACTAGGAAAAGGGGAGATGCAGCGAGACCTGGGTGTCATGGTACACCAGTCATTGAAAGTAGGCATGCAGGTGCAGCAGGCAGTGAAGAAAGCGAATGGTATGTTAGCTTTCATAGCAAAAGGATTTGAGTATAGGAGCAGGGAGGTTCTACTGCAGTTGTACAGGGTCTTGGTGAGACCACACCTGGAGTATTGCGTACAGTTTTGGTCTCCAAATCTGAGGAAGGACATTATTGCCATAGAGGGAGTGCAGAGAAGGTTCACCAGACTGATTCCTGGGATGTCAGGACTGTCTTATGAAGAAAGACTGGATAGACTTGGTTTATACTCTCTAGAATTTAGGAGATTGAGAGGGGATCTTATAGAAACTTATAAAATTCTTAAGGGGTTGGACAGGCTAGATGCAGGAAGATTGCTCCCGATGTTGGGGAAGTCCAGGACAAGGGGTCACAGCTTAAGGATAAGGGGGAAATCCTTTAAAACCGAGATGAGAAGAACTTTTTTCACACAGAGAGTGGTGAATCTCTGGAACTCTCTGCCACAGAGGGTAGTCGAGGCCAGTTCATTGGCTATATTTAAGAGGGAGTTAGATGTGGCCCTTGTGGCTAAGGGGATCAGAGGGTATAGAGAGAAGGCAGGTACGGGATACTGAGTTGGATGATCAGCCATGATCATATTGAATGGCGGTGCAGGCTCGAAGGGCCGAATGGCCTACTCCTGCACCTAATTTCTATGTTTCTATGTTTCTCTGACAGTTGGAATAGGTTCTTGATCAATGAAGAACCTTTGATCTGCTAGTTTGCCTTTGATTATAGAAATGCTTCTTGATTTGGATGGCTTGAATTTCACTCTGACCCCAGTGATGTTCTCTTGAAGCTTCCCTAAAAGGCGCCTGGTGCAAGGTGCCGTTGTTATGATTGTCATGCCATCCATGTAGGCCCTGATGGGTGGTAGACGGGCTCCAGACTTCAGCCGCTCGCCACCCACTACCCACTTGGAGTCCCTTATGATGACTTCCATAGCCATTGTAAAAATCAATGGGGAGATGGTACACCCCGCCATAATGCCAATCTCCATGCAGTGCCATGTGGTCGTGAAGTCAGACGTGGTGAAACAGAGCTGCAGATGTTGAAAATAAGCCTTGACAAGGCTTGCGATAGTCTCTGGTATCCTGAAGAAGTCAAAGGATGCCCAGAGGAAACTGTGAGGGACAGTTCCGAACGCGTTGGCAAGGTCAAGGAAAATGACATGGAGGCCTCTCTTCTCTTTTCTTGCAGTCTGGATTTAGTGCCAAATCAGCTGGTATGTTCCAGACATCCAGAGAACCCTGGAATGCCTGCTTTTTGGACTGTTGTATCCACAAGGTTGTTTCTCTCTAAATAGCCGGTCATCCTCTGAGCTATGATGCTGAAGAAGATCTTACCCTCTACATTGAGACTGATAGGGCGGAATTGGCTGATATCTGTGGATTCCTTCTCTTTTGGAATCAGGATTCCTCCTGCCCTGCGCCATGCTTTGGGTATGACTCTCTTCTCCCAAGCCACTCTCATTAGCCTCCACAGGAAGCGAAGAACATCAGGAGCACCTTTGTAGAGTCGATACGGAACCCCATTTGGCCCTGGGGCTGAAGATGCTCTTGACTGCTTTACTGTCTGTTCCACCTCCCTCCACTTTGGAGGACTAATGTCCATCTTGTGCTCTGGTTGTTCAATTGGTGGAATGTCCAATGGAATAGTTGTCTTCTGGTGTCTCTTGTCATCCGCATGATTTCTTTCCAGATGCTCGTCCGGCTCCTGCCTTGCTGTTTTCAGGTTTCCTCCCTTTTCTTTGATGAAAAGTGATTTTATGAACTTATAGGGGTCCTTGAAGAAGCGTGATCTCGTTTGTTCTTTCTTTTTTTGTGATTTCCGCAGGTACTCTGCTCGTCTCAAGGTTGCAAAACGGTTTTTGATGTTTCCCTGGAGAATGTTGATGCCCTCCTTAAAGAAGATTGTGAGTTGCTTCGGGAAGCCATTCAGCTACTCTTTCTTGCCTGCATTGACGGGATGTCAAGGGGACTGGGTCACAACTCTCTCACCCCAAGATCTTTCAAAACCACCGGAGCAGACCATTGTATTTTCTTCCAACTTTGTTTCAGAGAGGTTCGCCCAAGACGACTTAGAGATAAATAATTTAATTGCTATCGTGTATCTGACAGGAAGAGACTGATAACAGAAATCACCCCTTTTTTTAAATCAGAGATTTAACCATTTATTTGTTTTTAAATGTGCTAAGATTGCACAAATAATGCACATTTATTTGTACAGTTCCTTTTAGCATCTTTAGTTCAGATTTATTCAGTTCAGTTTTTACATTCTGCCTGGGCTCACATTTGCCATCCAAGCCAATCCAGAAAAATTCCCACTGGTACATTATTTCCATTCAAAATTCCATTGGACCTGCAGAAAGTTCAACAGGTTCAGATCTTGAAGTTCCTTTGTAAACCATATGCATAATTGAGTTGCTCATTCAGTTATGTGAACTTGAACTTTTAAATCTGAATTCTCTGCTACCTTTAACCTATTACAATACAATAGTCCATTAAAATCAACTTTATAATGGGAGAAACTCCTGTCATTGACAGAATTAGGTCCCCAAAAATATCCAGTTCACATAAAATCGAAAAACAAGGATGAATGGAGATAAAAAGACGCAAAGTGCTGGCGTAACTCAGCGGGTTAGGCAGCAGCTCTGGAAAACATATATAGGTAGGTGATGTCTTGGGTTGGGACCCTTCTTCAGACTGATGGTTTTGTAAACCAGCATCTGTAGTTCCTTTTAAAGTTCCTTTTTTTCTACAAATGGAAAAAGTTAGTTTTCCAGTGTCATCTGTTGGTTAACTTTAGCATAGCATAAACTGGCAAAGCGGATCTGAAATGTTAACTCTGTTTCTCTTTCCACATATGCCTCCTAACCTTTTGTGTCTTTCCAGCATTTTCTGTTTTAATTTCACAATTCCAGTATTCCCCCCCTTTTTTTTTCAATTTGACAACTCATTGATTATTTTTATCTTGTCCTAACCCCTGCATGCTTGAATGAAAATTTTGGATTTTGTGGAAATAATTATATAATTACACGAAAATTAATTGGCTAAATTATTTGTTATGTGAATAATCATCTCATTAGTAAAATCTGATTAATATTTTATCTTGCAGATCAAAATCAAATTCCAAGATACATATTAGATTAATGGATGTGTTAAGCATGGGATTATTTTTAACTTCTCAGCAATTAATATTCAATTATATCAAATATTATACAAATTAATTGAAAATCATTAAAAACAGATGCTGCTTGACCTACTGAGTTTTTTTCAGAGCTATTTCTTTAAACTGTGAAATTCTGGTTGACTTTTTAAATTTGGTAAAAAGTGTTAGAAAAATTATTATTTGCAATTAAACACCTAAACCATAGACACAAAATACTGGAGTAACTCAGCGGGTCTGGCAGCATCTCTGGAGAGAAGGAATGGGTGACATTTCATGTTCAGACCCGCTGAGTTACTCCAGCATTTTGTGTCTACCTTCAATTTAAACCAGCATCTGCGGTTCTTTCCTACATATAATCCGTACATGTTAGGCAGTACTTAACAGACCAACTTTAAACTTTATAATTTCGTAGCTACACACCCAGATTGTTTCTAGGTTTCAAGATCCACAAATAAAATCTTATTTTTTGGAATATACAAAGTAATAATTCCATATTTTTATTTTACACATAATTGTTGATAATTATGCAAAAGTGAACTTATTTATACTGAGTGAAACACAATTTGCAAATTTGACTCAAGAACACAATCAACTATCATATCAATTAGTCTTGAATAAAAATCAGCAAGTTCAAATAGGCAAATCAATTGCAAATGACCTCATCGCATTGAAAATACCAAAGGAAATGCTTTAAAATATCTTCTTTGATGCCTTCAAACTCAGATATTCTTTCAAGGCTAATTATCTGAAATCAGTTTCAAATATTGACCTTAAACTTTAGGAAATAGCCTTTTAAATTGGCAGATTTCGACTGCAGGGAAAGGTTTGCATAAGAATTTAGTAAAGGTTTGCAGGTAGCACTGAAGTAAGGAATATATGGAAAATCTTAGTAGCATCACCTGACAAGTCCCAGCTAGCATTCTTTCCCTTGCATATCAAATAGATGTAGTAATATGCATATCTCTCTCAAACTCAAACTCCAGAAATTTGTGTCTCTTATCAGATAGAAAGCATGAAATATAAATATTGTTTCCAAAGGCATGCAGCTAATCTGACAACACATTGTGGTTTGATTTGACTGTAAATATTTCCATTATTTATTTCTATGTAGCTTGAGAATACAAATTAGAAAGGAAATCTCGAGACAAATGCAACTTATGGCACATGACACTATCCCAGTGAAATTCACTTCTGGCATTTTATGGATTGCTCTATGATACATTAAAATATAGCTGCAAAAGCTGATAAAATCCCTCAAACTTTTAATAAAATGTTTGGAATTGCTAGAGAAAAAATAAGGTCAAACTGCCCTTAAGACCTCTCAGAAATTGAATCGAAGTGATGGGGGCTTGGCCCTTAAGATGTAATCATGGCCCTTAAGATGTTTTTAGAGAATCACATAGAAGGGCAAGGAATAGAGGGATATGGATCATGCACAGGCATATGAGATCAGTTTATCCTGGCATCATGTTCGGCACAAACATTGTGGGCCAAAGGGCCTATTCCTGTGCTGTACTGTTCTATGTGTTTTACAGAACTACATAGGAATGGCAGTCATGATGGCCCAGCGGTAAAGTTGGTGCCTTACAGCAAAATGCAGCGCCAGAGACCCGGGTTGAAACCCAACTACGGGTGCTGTTTGTATGAAGTTTGTACGTTCTCCTCGTGATCTGCGTGGGTTTTCCCCAGAGATCTTCGGTTTCCTCCCACACTCCAAAGACGTACAGGTTTGTAGGTTAATTGGCTTGATAAATGTAAAAATTGTCCAGTCCAGTGCTGAGTGATGCTTTACCTAGAGCTTTTCAGCATACTACATCCAGATGATGATTTATACCGAAGACAAGACACAAAATGCTGGAGTAACTCAGCAGGTCAGGCAGCATCTCTGGAGAAAAATAGGTGATGTTTTGGGTTGGAACCCTTCTTCAGACTCATTGTTCTGAATGTTTGTACATGCGTTAAAATAACACGGCACTGTTCCATGTTCTATTTTAAGGCAAGTATAAAGATTCAAAAGGGACAGATGAAATATTGAAAACGCCATTTTCTTCCATGAATTCATTTATCAAACGTAGACTATGCGGTTCTGGTGTTTCAATTACCCATCTCTGGAGTACAATACAAGATATTTAAGTTCAAAAGAGTGCAAATGAGTCCCGAAAAAAAAGTCCCAATTTCTCTAACCCACGTTTCAAACACAGTAGGCTTAATTTAAAAAAATGATTTATTGAGATACAAGCTTTAAAAGCAACTGTAACAAATACTTAAAAACATAAAAATGCACAAATTAATTCCACATAAAAAACAGAAGCATACCATTTCCTTCACCTTTTTCATGTTGTTATATTTTATACAATTCTGTTTAGAAAACAAAGAAGCTTGCTGTGTTCTAAAGTTGGATATAAGTATGTTTGTTTCAAATTTTAAAATTCATGAGCTGTGGCTTTCGAGGTAAGTTCAGTCACAGAGGAAGCAATGTAAATGTGGTTTACGTAAAGAACAATACTGCTCTCAGCAAGTCAGTTAAGTTCTTAAAGATTTCCAGTTACTTTGTTGAACATTACTCAGCTTTCCTTTCCTTGATCATCATCTTCAATCTTTTTTATTTCACTCTTTAAATAGTTAATTGCTTCTCGACTTGCTTTTAATCTTTCTTTAAACTCTGCAATTTCAAAGCTGGTCTTCTTTTTGGCAGCTTCTAGCTTTTCCCTGGTCTTAACTTCAAGTTCTGCAACTAACAAAAAAGTTATGGTGAAGTTAATTTCAATATATATATATATATATGCAAAAAAATCTAATGTAACTGTTTTGCATTGGTAGAATTATTAATTTTTCAAATGCTGAAAAAAATGAAACATTGCATATATAACATTGCCCGGATTGTTATATATCTGTACACTGTAAAGATTATCAAAGTAGAATTTTATAAATATATTTAAAAAAATCATTAGACTTCAAATCAAAAAGTGCTAACATTTGATAATGCCAACGTATTCTAGCACACATCAGCTTTCAATGATTTTCAAGTTTATTGTCTATCAGAGGAGGCAAACCCATTGGCCTGGGCTGACCAAGAATACCACACACAAGAACTTCAGCTGGCCAACAACGCATCCAACCAGAGGCTATGTGGCACTGACATTAACAAGACAAAATGGGTACATGTTCCATTAATGGATCTGCCTGTTTACTTTGAGTGATTTAAAAACACATACAAAAATAAAAGCAATAAGAAGAAAAAATAATAAGCATATTGTATTTTCTTGCATTTTCAAATATTTAACATATTGAAATTATTGGGCTGTCTGGAAATATGTGGACTTCCCCGAGGCACCTGATAAGGGTTATTTTTTTTTAAATGTTCCTTGACGTTGAAATTCAGAGCTGAAACCACTTTATTGAACTGACTAGGACATTGGCAAATTAGAGACATAGTATGGATAATGAGAAGTAGAAATATCGCAAGGATGAGGCAAGTGGAGTCACAGTGTAAAATCTGAATTGGCTGAAAAAGACATACATGTTTTAAAGAAAGGTGGTGTTATTAATTAAGATATTAATAGATTAGGTGAATAGGCAAAATGATGGAAATGCTTTTCAATATAGGCAAAATAAATTACTCATTTTGGACCAAAAAAAGGACAAATCATTTCATAAACAATGAACAGCTATAACGAGTGGAGGTCCAATTAATCCTATAGGTTTAAGGAAATTGTCATGGATGAGGAGTGATGAAACTAATGAAAAAGCCAAATACACTGCTGAGCTTTATATTATAGTACAATAGGATCGAAGTTCTGGTTAGACCACATTGTGCTGTTCTGGGCATCATTCCAACCCAATCATTTATGCATCTTAAAAAAAAACAGTGCTAGAGTAACTCAGTGGGTCAGGCAGCATCTCTGGAGGACATGGATAGGCGACATTTCAGGGCAGGGCTCTCAGCCCTTACAAGCACAGGTGAGGTGTAAGAAGTTACCATTTTCTGCTTTAAATTGTTCATGGTATTAGTTTGCTCTGTTTACACCTGTTTGTTCATCTGGGTCATAGATATGAAAAATTGGCAATTGCTTTCAAAATCCAATGCTGTTTACTCTGGCAGTGTAGAAAACATTGAACTTGCAACACTTGATATTGGAGGGTTAGTAATCTGTTTCACTTCAACAAAGTACCTTACAGCAAACTGACGTAAACAGCATCCACAAGTTGTGGATTGATCTCATACTCAATGATATAATGGCATAAATGCTCTTTTCATGCAGTTATCAGCAACAGAAAATCAATGGGACCTTACACTCAGTTTCATGTTTGTATGCTCCAAGTGTCAACTGCCGAGACGTTGTCAACAGTTGTTGCATCATTGCTGTGGGATCTTGGAAGATCTATGACAAAAACAGTCAAAGTAACAAATTACTTTATTTTAAAATACACAAAAGGTTTTGTTTGCATACCACCACAAACATTTTAGAATAGTATTCCCAGGGTCATAGAATTAGTGAAGATAGACACAAGATGCTGGAGTAACTGAGTGGGACAGGCAGCATCTCTGGAGAGAAGGAATGGGTGACGTTTCGGGTCGAAACCCTTCTTCAGACTAGTCAAGGGAAAGGGAAACAAGAAATATAGACAGTGATGCAGAGAGATATAGAACAAAAGAATGAAAGATAGGCAAAAAAAGTCACGATGATAAAGGAAACGTGCCATTGTTGGCTGTTTGCTTGGTGAGAACGGGAACCTGGTGCGACTTGGGTGGGGGAGGGATGGAGAGAGAAGGAGTGCAGGGGTTACTTAAAGTTAGAGAAATCAATATTCATACCACTGGGTTATAAGCTGCCCAAGCGAAATATGAGATGCTGTTCCTCCAATTTGTGATTAGCCTCACTTTGACAATGGAGGAGGCTGAGGACAGAGAGGTCAATGTGGGAATGGGAAGGAGAATTAAAGTGTTTGGCAGCCAGGCGATCAGGTAGGTCCAGGAGGACTGAGTGAAGGTGTTCAGTGAAACGATCGCCCAGTCTACGTTTGGTCTCACTGATGTTTAAAATTCCACATCTTGAACAATGGATACAAGATGAGGTTGGAGGAGGTGCAAGTGGATCTCTGCCTAACCTTAAAGGACTGTCAGGAGTCCCTGGACAGAGTCGAGAGAAGGTACAGAGACAGGTGTTGCATCTCCTGCGGTTGCAGGGGCGGTTTGGGAGGGAAGGGATGAGTTAACCAGGGAGTTGCAGAGAGAATGGTCTCTACGGAAGAGGGAAAGGGATGGAGATGTGAAGATACGACTCGTGATGGGATCCCGTTGGAGGTGCCAAAAATGTTGGAGGATTGTGTTGCATGCAACGGCTGATGTGTTGAAAGGCAAGGACCCTGTTGCGAATAGGCAAGGGTACTGAGGAGACACATGTGAGGGCCTCATCTATGATGGAAGAGGGAAAACCCCTTTTGCTAAAGAATGAGGCCATCTCGAATGTCCTTTTATGGAACACCTCATCTTGAGCACAGATATGGTATATACGGAGGAATTGGGAGTAGGGGATAGTCTGCACGAAGCAATGTAGAAAGACGTGTAGTCAAGATAGTTGTGGGTTTGTAATGACGTCAGTTGATAGTCTATCTCCTGTGATAGAGACGGTGAGATCAAGAAAGGAGAGGGAGACGTCGGAGATGGTCCAAGTGAATTTGAGTGCAGGATGGAAATTGGTGGTGAAGTTAATAAAGTCCATGAGTTTTGCATGGCTGCATGTAATGGAAATAGAGTTCAGGGATAGGATCTGTACTCTGACGAGATTTCTGCACCTACACATTTTGTCATAGAATTGGCATTTGGCCCATCAAATCAATCCAATTAATCCCATTCTATCCCTGTAGCTCTATGTTTATTTGCCTAATGTGTTTCTATTTTGTTCTATTTCAAATCACTGATCATCTCTGGTTCCATCGCTCTCAGAGGGAAAGTTCCAGATCATTACCTCATTGTGCAATAAAATTCTTCATCGTAACCCCACTGCTTCTCTTAGCTAAAACATCAAATCTACATCCTTAGTTCTAGAATCTTCAGATAATGGGGAAAAATGCCTTTTACCTAGAACTCATAACCGTGTTTATCTTGCAAATATCTGTGAAACAGACTCAGGCCTAATGAGCACTTAGATGGGTGACTAACTGGAAGTCCCAGATGCCATTTAAGTCACATTGCATTGTCTACACTGACAATACTAGTTGGCCCATTCTGCTAGCCTATGTCCAGTAAATGGTGCCTCACACCCAGATTGTGGATTCTGATTGCCTCACACCCAGTCTGAAGAAAGGTCCCGATCCAAAATGTAATCTATCCATGTTCCATGGAGATACTGTTGAGTTACTCCAGCACCTTGTTTCATTTTTTGTAAACATATATCTGCAGTTCCTTGTGTCTTAGTATTCGAGACTTGTTCTACATATCTAACTATACATCGCCTTTTATCCCAAATGTCACCTTGCCTTTTACTATCCATTTTATGTTAACTGCCATTCAATTCTCATATTCTCTTGTTACTAGTCTTTTCTTCGTCATTTCCCCCTGAGCTTACTGCACAAGGCCTGATTTTCACATGAAGAGTTTATCTGACATACATCACATCAACTTTGTGTTAACGTATTCTCTTTCCTTCACATGCAGGAGTCCTGATCTTGGTACCTTACATTTCCCTTTTATGAGAACATCCCTATAGTTTTTACATGAAACACCACAAAAGTGTCCCCGTTGCTCGGTTACATCCTTCCAGACAATCTTTAGTTCCATCTTATCTTTTTGAGATCCCATTTCAATATACTGAAGTTAGCACTGTTCCAATTTCGAGTGCTACCTTAAAATATTCCTTGTTCTTCACCACTACTAATCTAAACCTGATGTTCATTTTGAATTCAGTGTTCTCCCACGGATGCTTGGCCACCTCATTCCCTGGCCTAAATATGATCATATGCCTTACTTTGTGGAACCAAGAAAGTTATTTTTTCCATATTATTCCAACCAATATTGGGGTAAGGCCCTCAAATATCATCACACTGCAGATGCTTTCTTTAATTTGCTCCGCTATCTTCCTTTCACTATTTTGAGGACTATAGACTAGCCCCACTAGCATAATCTACTTTATTTGCTTCTCAATACTAACCAAAAATGGATTCTGTCTTTAATCCCTCAAGGACATCATCTCCATACTCAATCTTCCTACTCAGTCCCGTCATCTCACTTTCCCTATCTTTTTTGAACACGTTATATCCATTAACGTTCTCTGAACAATTCTTATCCTTTTAAAGCTGTGTTTCTGTCGTCATTACATAAAACTATTTTGTGCTCGGAGTTCACCAACGCCATTCACCATATTGTATGTTTACATGCATGCATACCAAACCTGTCTCTATATCCGAGCTTGTTTATATCCAATATTCTACCACTTTATTTTCTTTAGTATTAGCCAACACCTTCATTCCTTTGTGAACCTTATTCCTCTTTTCTACTTCAATGTGCTGGTAATGACCCCCTCTCCCACTGCACTAGCAAACCTGAGGGTCATCTGATTTCTGCATTCTATTAAAAAAGGATGGCAATATGCAATTCTATGCAATAATATCGCCTTCACAATAAAAGCTTGAAAGCTACCATTTTAGTCCTACAATTTGAATGTGTAATATTTTTATTGAAATAATGAAGAAACTTGATGGCCACAATAACCCTATTGAAACTCCTTGTGCTTACCATTTCATCATAAAATTCAGAGACCACTGTCTTTTTGCCCAACATTACATTACTATCAGACTGAAACAGCTTCAGCAAGTGATACAGTGTTACCTGTTCAACAAAAAGAGAATAGCGTTAATTAATAATAGAACATTTGGACTGTTTTTAAATTGTTTCTGCACTTAAGAGTTAATGCAGAAAATAAGGAAGATAAAAGGCAGAACAGAACCATCTTTCTTTTGCAGCTCACATTTAGGAATTGAAAGCCATTTAAAGCAAATGGAACAATGTTTAGGGGCACAGATTTAAAGCCTTGAGCACACAAGTGCAATTATGATCTACAACTCACTGCTTGCAAAGGAAACAGTTTATCAATGTTTTTGAAAGGAAATTGGATAGCTAAGAGAATAATTTGCAGGAATTTGGGGAAAAACCAGGGGAACAGCAATGACTAAATCATTCTATTAATAGGCCTAATGGATATCTTCTATTCTGTATAAATTGTATGCAAGCAGTCAGTTAAAGAGATATGTTTAGGAAGTACTGAATAATTTAATAAAATGTCAATACATTTATACTGAGACCCTGATTAATCTAAAGAACTTTGGCTAAAGTTGCATATGACATTGAAATTTCCAAAAATGAATGCCATAATTTTGTTACCAAGGGTTTTTAAAATCAATCTAAATAAGGAATTTATTGTTTACTTACCGGTCTTTCATTTGGATCAATGAAGAAAATTTTGATTATAATTTCAAATTCACCCCATCCAGTTTCTGTGATTTCATATGGAGGCTTGGTGACAACTGTCGAAAGAGAAAAGCTATGCTCAACCTTAAGTTAAATTTACAGAAATATAAATAACTGAAATATTCTACATAAATAGATGCGTAGAGATTTCCCGATGCTGCGGGTGTTTTGACCCTGGGAAGGGTCGTTTGGGCTATGAGTCACTAGTGGCATGTTCAAAAGTAACACCAAAACACTACATCTATTTGTTTGTGCACGTCGGGTTAATTGCATTAGTCAAAACAGGGTGGACCACATGAAGGTTGCAATCTCCCACCCCTCTACATAAATGACAATACTGTACAGTTGCTCCAAAAGAACAGACCTTCAATTCTACAATTCCATTAAAACCTTGCAATGGTACTTCTTCCAAAAATGTGTTTCCCAATAGTAGCAAGGTAGTGTTTAATTTTCATCCTGAATTGCACTGGGTATGTCGAGTCAACCATAAGACGGGACTGGAGGCATTTATTGGCTAGATCTTCTCCCTGGAGAGTAGCAGTAATTAACTTGATTGTTTAATCGTCAAGAGAGTTTATTGTCATGTGTCCCTGATAGGACAATGAAATTCTTGCTTTGCTTCAGCACAACAGAACATAGTAGGCATTGACTACAAAACAGATCAATGTGTCCATATACCATTATATACGTAAATACACACATGAATAAATAAACTGATAAAGTGCAAATAACAGATAATGGCTATTAATGTTCAGAGTTTTGTCCAAGCCAAGTTTAATAGCCTGATGGCTGTGGGGAAGTAGCTATTCCTGAACCTGGCCGTTGTAGTCTTCAGGCTCCTGTACCTTCAGTTGGTCCGCACAGGTTTTTAAGTATACGACCAGGTATACCATCAGGTCCAGGCGCTTTTCGAGGGTTCACCCCTCTGAAGGATTTCCTGACGTCGGCCTCTGTGACAGACTGAAATACTATCACAGCGAATGGGGGCTCTAACACTGGCCTACAAATGACCAATCTGCATTCAATTTTATTTCTAGTGGAACCACCCCTCATAAGTTCCAGATCTGAAGTTCAATCTCACAACCATCATTTGTTCAAAGCACTGAATGTATCAGAAATAACATTCCTCCTACTCCCTTCTACATTTAGATGGTAAGAGTTATCTTCGAAGAACAGCCAGATTTAGATGCGAGGTAGGTTTGTGATTTGGCCGTATTTTTATTGTGTATTAAAAACCAAGTAGAGCTACAAAGCTGCTTAAAATTTAATACAGAATAACCTTTTTGATGATTCTCTCCAGAGATGCTGCCTCATCCGCTGAGTTACTCCAGCATTTTGTGTCAACCTTTTGATGATACAGATTCTTCTCTTTGGTATGAGACCTGCCTTATTTTTTAGCGTTTTATTTTTCAAAAACAACTGGATGAAAATTATGTATAGGACAACATCCTTAATATCCAATTTAACATTCACTGGATATCAGAAGTTGCTCTGTTATATACATATTATTTGTCATTTCAGATAATATCTGTTATACTTATTATACTGCTGCTAGCAATAAAACTTGGGCATCCTGAATACCTCATGTCAGAGAAAGTTAATTTCTGCTCGACAATGAATGAATGAAAACTTTATTGTCATTCAGATATACACCTAGACACAGTGCACCTTGAACGAAATTTCGTTGCATTTGACTCTCCAAATCAGGTAAATAGTAAAAGTAAAAGTGCTAGGTGCGTCCATAAAAATGCCTCATGTGCATGGTTCTGTAAAATAAATATATATAAAAAGTTTTTTTAAAGTGTCGATATTTAAAAAGTTCTAGCCTCGGTTTTGTTGAATGTTCAGTAATCTTATGGCCTGGGGGATGAAGCTGTTGCAGAACCTGGTTGTCCCGCTCTTCATGCTGCGGTACCTCCTCCCAGAGTTAAGCAGTATAAACAGTCCAAATTGTGGGTGTGTGGGGGCTCTGGTAATGCCCTTAGCTCTAATCAGACAGCGCTTGTACCCCATGTTCATGATGGAAGGAAGAGAAGTCCCAATGATTTTTTCCGCTGTCCTCACCACTCTCTGAAGGCACTTCCAGTCCGCAGCTGTACAGCTGCCGCACCACGTAGAGATGCAGCTGGTCATGACCGACTCAATTGTGCTTCTGTAGAAAGTGGCGAGGATGGGAGGGTGGAGGTGTAAACTTCTCAACCTGCGGAGGAAGTACAAACGCTGCTGTGCCCGTTTTGCCAGAGATGTAATGTTTGTGGACCAGTTTAAGGTGTCCGTTATATGCACCCCCAGGAACTTGATCCTTTTCACCTGCTCCACTGCTGAGTTGTTGATGCAAAGTGGAGTGTGACTGGGCTGAATTTTCCTTCTGAAATCGACGACAATCTCCTTGGTTTTGTTCACATTTAGGAGAAGGTTGTTCCTGCTGCACCAGCTCACCAGCTGTTCCACCTCCTCTCTATATGCCTGGTCGTCGTTATTGCGGATGAGGCCCACTACTGTTGTGTCATCCGCGTATTTGATGATATGGTTAGTAGTGGACCTGGCGACACAGTCATGTGTCATCAATGTAAAGAGCAGCGCACTCAGGACACAGCCCTGAGGGGAGCCGGTGCTCAGTGTGATGACCGAGGAGGTGTTCTTCCCCACCCACACAGACTGGGGTCTTTCAGAAAGGAAATCCAGGATCCAGTTGCATAGTATGGTATTGAAACCTAGGGGTGCCAGTTTGCTCACCAGATGCTGGGGAATTATCGTGTTAAATGCTGAGCTGAAATCAACAAACAGCATCCGCACGTGGGTGTTCCTCTCCTCCAGATGTTGTAGGCTCAGGTGGACTACAGAGGAAATAGCATCCTCTGTGGAGCGGTTCGGGCGATAAGCAAACTGGAACGGGTCAAAACTGGAGGGGAGTTTAGAGACCATGTGCTGCTTAATAAGCCTCTCAAAGCACTTCATTATTATTGGTGTGAGTGCTACGGGGCGGTAATCATTCAGGCAGGTTATTGTAGACTTTTTGGGAACTGGTATGATGGTGGCTGTCTTGAAACATGAGGGAACAATGGCCTGGTTCAGGGAGATGTTAAAAATGTCTGTCAGAACCAGAGCCAGCTGGTCGGCACATCCCCTAAGCAGATGATGCTTATGCTAAGCAAAGAAAGAAGATTAATGTGTTCAACTATCTTCTCATTTCCACAATGATAAAGAACCCACTTGCTATTCCTAAAGTTGATGAGCCCCCTGCAATACCAGGATTTTGTTCTTATGTATGCAGTTCTAGTAAAACCATTTTAAAAACTATATTTTATAATGCTTTCTTTTTCAAACTTACCTCTCAGAGGGTTACCATAACTTTCATGCAGCTTGAATTGTATTTTCTTCACATATGCTGACATGTCCTTCAACAAAAACAAATATTCACTGTTCAACTTGTCAGTATCTTTTAAAACAGCAAAATAAGTTAAAATAGTGTGAGTGAGATCTAATTGTGGAATGGTTGAATTTGTAACCTAATGACCTCAAGTGAGAGTGAGACCACCAGGCAAAGGCCACGAGTAGCTCCCAAAACACTGACTTTCCTGATCTGTATCAATGGTCATGTTAGGCAAGGACAATTTTGAAGATCCCACATTTGACGACTTATTGGCTAGATCTTCTGCCTTGATAGTAGTAATTAACATGTTTTTAAAATCTGACTCTGGCCTACAAATGACCAATCAGCATTCAATTTTCTTTCTACAGTGGAACCACCCCTCACAAGCTCTAGATCTGAAGTTCAATCTCACAACCATCATTTGTTCAAAGCACTGAATGTATCAGAAATAATATTCCTCATACTCCCTTCTACATTTAGATTGAAAGAGTTATCTTCGGAGAACAGCCAGACTTAGATGTGAGGAAGGTTTATGATTTGGCCGTATTTTTATTGCGTATTAAAAACTAAGTAGAGCTACGAAGCTGCTTAAAATTTAATGCTCAGATTCTTCTCTTTGGTACGAGACATGCCTTAATTTTCAGCGATTTTTCCCCCAAAAACAACTGGATGACACAAAATGCTGGAGTAACTCAGCGGGTGAGGCAGCATCCCTGGAGAGAATCACCAAAAAGGTTATTCTATATTAAATTTTAAGCAGTTTCGTAGCTCTACTTGGTTATTAATACACAAAAAAATACGGCCAAATCACAAACCTACCTCTGTCTGGCTGTTCTTCAAAGATAACTCTTACAATCTAAATGTAGAAAGGAGTATGAGGAGTACTTTGACACAATACATCAATTTCTGAAGAAGGGTTTCGGCCCGAAACGTTGCTTATTTCCTTCGCTCCATGGATGCTGCTGCACCCGCTGAGTTTCTCCAGCATTTTTGTGTAACATCAATTTCAGACACATGCATTCACTGAAGCTACACAGTTGCTGTATTATTTTTATATATTGTGGGAGAATAAAATGTGGCTACAGAAAGGCTAATGTTATAGCTTGTGTTCTTTTGTAGCTCGGCCACTTCTAACTCCTGAATAGTTTAATGTGCAGTTAATACTCACTGGAGGGCTTGTATACTCTGGAGTTTATAAGGGTGAGTTTATAAGGATCTAATTGAAACATATAAGATTGTTAAGGGTTTGGACATGCTAGAGGCAGGAAACATGTTCCCGATGTTGGGGGAGTCCAGAACCAGGGGCCACAGTTTAAGAATAAGGGGTAAGTCATTTAGAACGGAGACGAGGAAACACTTTTTCTCACAGAGAGTTGTGAGTCTGTGGAATTCTCTGCCTGGTGGAGGAGGCCGGTTCTCTGGATACTTTCAAGAGAGAGCTAGATAGGGCTCTTAAAAATAGCGGAGTCAGGGGATATAGGGAGAAGGCAGGAACGGAGTACTGATTGGGGATGATCAGCCATGATCACATTGAATGGCTCGAAGGGCTGAATGGCCTACTCCTACACCAATTGTCTAATATATTATTCTTTGTAATAGTCCATGAATACTTACATTTTAAAGTCATAGTCATTAATTTCAAAGATCTTAGGTTATGAATTAATGTTCTACTTCAAGGAGATAAAATATTTTGCAAGCACAGAATACTGCTTAGTTTTTGGTGAGCATTACACCAGGCTTTAGTCACAATTTACTGAACTTGAAGCAGCACCAAAATCAATAAAATCAAAATATTTAATTTCACAAAAAGACCATTCTACTGAACTTGTGTGAGTGTGCAAATGCTGTGTATTCCACTTTCCCTCTCCCAGTCGACGAAAAGAAAGCACAATATTATGATTTATGGTTCACAGCAGCAGTTATTGTTTTGTCCAATGCACATGACTAAATGGAAGCAGCACTCACTTCATTTCTGTAAGGTTTAACATACACCGTCCACTGATGAGTATGTCCATCCTCCTCTCGCTTCTTTCCAAAATAACGAGCAACATTTCCAAAGACGATTGGCTTAACTATTGTGACACCCTGCAGAAGAGGAATATTAAGAAAATGTTATTTTTTAATCTAAATGCTTCTTGAATTTTAGGAAAACCTTCAGAAAAGAATGCACTATAGGGTAAGATATTTCAGTATCAGATTACAGTGGACAATTAAGAAATAAATCTGAAGGGAAACCGCAATCAAAGCAGCTCTTTCTGCAATTAATATAACATTATAAATAAAATATATAGATGTAAAATATATTACAAAGCCCATGGAGAAAGCTTTCAAAATGGTAGTGAAAATAAAGTATGATCAAACTGGGAAAGCTAAATTCAGTACTCCATGCTAATAAAATGTAGAGCTGCTGTTTTACAGGTCAGGAGTCCTGGCAAGATCCTGACTGCAGATGCTGGCAGTGTGGAGTTTGCAAATCCTTCCGGTTTACCCTGGGTGAGTTGGTTTCCACTACAACCCAAAGATATGTGGGTGTGTAGGTTAATTAGCCTCTGTAAAATGGCCCTTAATGAGTTAGGAGTGAATGCGAACGGCTGATCGATGACCAGTGTGGACTTGGTGGGGCCAAAGGTCTGATTCCATGCTGTATATCTAAATTAAACTGTAATATTGTTTGAAATTTTAGGAGTAAGCGTATTGTGCACTAATGCCCCAATTTCCTCCCTAAATTCCACCAGCATGTCACGTGTCCGACAAGAGGTCAAAATACACTGGATCACGTGTACAGCAACATTAGGGATGGATACAAAGCCTCCTCTCTCCCTCACCTCGGCCAGTCTGACCATCTATCACTCTTTCTCACCCCGGCATACAGACCTCTCATTATGAGAACCAAGCCCAGGGTGAGAAACATAAAGACTTGGCCCGAGGGCGCTGCCGCCCAATTTCAGGACTGTTTTGAGCGCACCGAGTGGGACCTGTTTCCAAACCAGGACATACATGAATATACATCCACAGTCATGTTCTATATACAGAACTGTATCAACAACATCACTGTCGACAGGGAGGTCAGGTGCTACCCAAACAACAAACCATGGATGACCAGGGATGTCAGGAAACTGCTGAGGGAACGCAACTCAGCCTTTAGATCTGGCAGTGATGAATTGTACAGCACTGCCAGATCTAAACTAAAGAGAGCCATTAAAGAGGCAAAGACAGCCTATGGAAGAAGGTTAGAGGGGTATTTTAACGAGAGGGACCCTCGGCGTGTCTGGCAGGGCATTCAGCAACTCACAAACTACAAGGGCAAGGGGGGGCCGATCATCTGCAGCAGTAACAACTCGCTAGCTGAGGAGCTCAACCATTTTTTCGCCTGTTTTGAGCTGAATGAGGCGGAGCCTGCACCTGCAGCAGCGCCCAGCACTGACGACCTGGCACTCACTGTGCCACTCACTGTGAGTACGGAGGACGTCAGAAGAACACTCCGCAGGGTCAACCCCAGGAAGGCTGCTGGCCCAGATGGCATCCCAGGGAGAGTATTGCGGGACTGTGCAGACCAGTTAGCGGAGGTTTTCAGCGACATCTTCAACCTCTCTCTGTCAACGTGCACTGTCCCTAAATGCTTTAAGACTGCTACCATCGTGCCTGTACCCAAAAAAACAGCCATTACCAGCTTGAATGACTATAGACCTGTTGCTCTCACTTCAACGGTGATGAAGTGTTTTGAACGGCTGGTCCTGGCCCACATTAAGTCCTCACTCCCATCCACCCTGGATCAGCATCAGTTTGCATATAGAGCAAATAGGTCAACGGAGGATGCCATCAACATAGCTCTACATTCTGCACTGACACATCTGGAGCGTCCTGGCTCATATGTGAGGATGTTATTTGTAGATTTTAGTTCTGCATTTAATTCAATCATCCCCAGCAGAATGGTGGACAAACTGTCTGATCTGGGTGTTAATGCAAACACATGCGGATGGATTAAGGACTTTTTAACAGATCGCCCACAGACTGTCAGGATGGGGTCCAATTACTCCCCAGTCCTGACGCTCAGCACAGGAGCGCCACAAGGTTGTGTGCTGAGTCCCATCTTGTATACAATATACACTTATGACTGTATACCAACACACAGTACAAACAGGATCATCAAGTTTGCGGACGACACGACTGTGGTGGGACTGATAAACAACAACAACGAGTCTGCCTACAGGGATGAAGTCCAAAAACTGACTGTCTGGTGTACCAAAAACAACCTAGTACTCAACCCATCAAAGACAAAAGAGCTGGTCGTTGACTTCAGGAGGAAGAGGAGAGAGGAACCTGCTCCCTTATACATCAAAGGAGACATGGTGGAGAGAGTCACTGGCTTTAAGTTCCTGGGAATAAACATCTCCCAGGACCTCAAATGGCAAATGAACACCGTCACTCTCGTGAAGAAGTCACATCAGCGGCTGTATTTTCTGAGGTCTCTGCGGAGAGCAAACGTCTCACAGCCGCTGCTGTTGTCCTTCTACCGATGCGCCGTGGAGAGTATCCTCTCCTATGGAATCCTGGTGTGGTTTGCTAGCTGTACTGTGGCTGAGAGGAGGGTGCTGCAGGGAATTATAAAAACTGCGCAGAGCATTACAAACGCCCAACTGCCCTCCTTGGATGACATATATAGGGCCCGATGCTTGCGCCGGGCCACAAATATCAAGCAAGACACATCCCACCCTGCCAACCACCTTTTTACTCTGCTACCGTCTGGGAGGCGATTCAGGACTCTGAAGGCTCGCACCGGTAGACTAAGAAATAGTTTCTACCCATGTGCGATAAAAGAGCTAAATTCCAACAGAGAACGCTGGGGAAGCAAAATGTAATTCCAAGAAATGCCGCCAAATTCTTTTAAAATACCTATTTATTATTTACTAATAAATGTACATATGTGTTAATGGTTGTCTTTGTTTGTATTTTTTTTTAACCGGAGGAGGTGTAATGGAATTTCGTTGCACAGTATTGTGCAATGACAATAAACGTATTCATTCATTCATCATCTTCATTTCACACTGTCAGCATTATGTTGCAGTGGCATACAGTCTCATGCATTTCCTTCACATTGGACATTCCTATCACAGTTTGATTATTTTTCCCCCCAGACTTCATGGAACTGAATGGCATCCTCCTGCACTGTAATAATTATATGATTTCATGTTAGTAATTGCATGCCATTAATCTTCATTGTGAGTGATAATGGTCCTCACTGAAACAAGTTTTTCAGAAATAAAATGGAAAATTAAGGTTGAAAATGTTGCAACTACTCAATACATCAAACGCCTACTGTTTTTATCTCCAAATATTCCATCTAACATTAATTTGAACAATTTTTTTTTTAACATAAACCTTTTAGTTCCATCTTTTGTTGTTTTACTTGCTCCGCTACCATCGTTTCTGTTATTTAATCTTTCCTAACATAATTCATTCATAGATTGACCTTTCCCTTTCTTTCTCTCCCCACATCTTTTCCTGCTTCGAATTTGTTCCATCCCGTAACTATTTGCAGTTCTGACGGTTGTTCACCAAAACTCCCTCTCTTTTCACCGATAAAGTTCCAGATCTACTGAGTGAACCGTCGATTTCAAGTCAACTCGTTGCCTTTCTCATTCCTTTCGTTTCGACAACTCTCTAGTTCTCAGCTTGAGAAAGATGACTGTTTTCCCAGTTCAGGTAACACGTTCCTTTACTGTAATCTTCCTCGATAGATTAAAATATTAATAAGGTCAACGCAGCTGAATATACTTCAGTCCATGCAATACAAATACCCTTTAGAAAATATGGCAGCGTGATACCATTTCCAACAAAAGGAGTCGCTTGCAGCTGATTTCAATGTTACATCTGCAAATGCCGACTAGTTATGGTTCTACATTCACCGTGCATATTCTTTGCAAACTCTACACTTCTATTTTACTGTAATGTGGTTGAATCTAGCGCCGGCACGCCTGGGGCGGCTCTGAAGGAGTTTTACCTTCACTCTCCCCCCGGAGTCAGGCCCGAACTCCGCCATTCTCTTGAACATATTGCAAGAGGGCGAGGCGGCCGGATCCGAGCCCGCGGTCTCTCGCCGGCACCGGCCGGTTGGATGGGCGAGGGCCGAGGCCACTAGGCCGCAGCGCCCGCCTACAGTTGCTCCTCTCTTCCCCCTGCTGGCTCCGGGGCGAAGTGACCCCCCTTTGACCTCACTCTTCCATCAAAGCTCTTCACACACAGAAAAGCGAAGGATACGTATTCACCAACCACCGGAACTTCGCTTCTTCGCCAGAATGACGCACCTCACCAACATGGCGGACGCGCGATCGCCTCATTCATCTACCTCACCAACATGGCGGACCCCGTACTCGCCGTATTTCCACCTCACTACCCCTCCAACATAGCGCATTCACGTTCGCCTCATTCCTTCACCAACATGGCAGGTGCGCGTTCGCCTCATTCCACCTCACTCCATCACCAACACGGCTGACCCTGCTCTGCCCTCATTCCACATTAGTCCCTCATTAACATGGCGGGTCCATTCGCCAAATGTCCTCACTCTGGAGTAACTCAGCGGTCAGGCACCATCTCTGGAGAACATAAACAAACGACATCTCGGGTCGGGGTCTTTCTTCTGACTGATTGTAGTTGGGGGTGGGGGCAGGTCAACAAAGCGTGCGACAGGTTAGGGGGGTTTGGCGTGGCAGACAGATGGGCATAGGACAGAGATGAGAAGACAAAAAGCTGTGTGATCAGAAGAGCATCTTTGCAGATAAAGGTCAAAGGGGTGAGGAAAGGAGCCAGAGTAATGAGAGCAATGGATGCTATTCCAGGTGGAGCAAGGGAGAGGGGCGAAAGGGAAAGGAGGTAGTTGGCTAGTTATCTAAAATTGGAGAATCAAATGTTTATCCCATTGCATTGTAAAATATCCAATGTGATCACGAGGTGCTGTTCCTCCAGTTTATACGTGGCCTCACTCTGACAATGGTTGAAGCCCAGGACACAACAGTTGTTATCGGAATGGGAAGGAAAATTAAAATGGTGAGCAACAGGAGATTCAGCAGACCATGTTAGTCTAAGCATAAGTGTTCAGGGAATTGGCCGCCTAATCTAACAGTTTGTACCATGTAAACAGTTTGTACAATTAATCTGAAGGGTCCCAAACCAAATTGTCACTTATCCATGTTCTACAGCAATGCTGCCAGACCCACTGAAGCACTATGTCTTTTTTTGTGAACCATCTGCAGTAGCTTGTGTTTTCCTCTCCTTTTACACGGCATCTATCACCTCTATTCCCTCATCAAAAGGGCAGATTCTACTTTCTAACCACCCACCCCTCCTTATTAACACCCTCAACAGTTCAATTTTCCTGAACTGTCTCACAAAATAATAACAAACATCTGTGAAAAGAAACACGTTCATGTTTCTGGTCCAAAGTCCTTCTTCAGAACTGGGAAAACATGTAGAGAAGATAGAATGAAAGCAAAGGTACACAAAAATGCTGGAGAAACTCAGCGGGTGCAGCAGCATCTATGGAGCGAAGGAAATAGGCAACGTTTCGGGCCGAAACCCTTCTTCAGACTGATGGGGGGTGACGGGGAGAAGAAAGGAAAAAGGAGAAGGAGGAGCCCGAGGGCTGAGGGATGGGAGGAGACAGCCCGAGGGCTGAGGAAGGGGAGGAGACAGCAAGGGCTAACAAAATTGGGAGAATTCAATGTCCATTCAAAGCCCATAGGATGCAGACTCTCCATATGAGGTGCTGTTCCTCCAATTTTTGGTATTGCTCACTCTGGCCATGGAGGAGACCCAGGACAGAGAGGTCGGATGGGGAATGGGAGGGGGAGTTGAAGTGCTGAGCCACCGGGAGGTCAGGTTGGTTATTGCGGACCGAGCGGAGGTGTTCGGCGAAACGATCGCCAAGCCTCCGCTTGGTCTCACCGATGTAGATCAGCTGACATCTAGAGCAGCGGATGCAATAGATGAGGTTGGTGGAGATGCAGGTGAACCTCTGTCGCACCTGGAACGACTGCTTGGGTCCTTGAATGGAGTCGAGGGGGGAGGTAAAGGGACAAGTGTTGCATCTCTTGCGGTTGCAACGGAAAGTGCCCGGGGAGGGTTGGTACGGGAGGGAAGGGAAGAATTGACAAGGGAGTTACGGAGGGAGCGGTCTTTGCGGAAGGCGGACATGGGAAGATGTGAGTGGTGGGGTCACGTTGGAGGTGACGAAACTGACGGAGGATTACTTGTTGTATGTGAAGGCTGGTGGGGTGAAAGGTGAGGACTAGGGGGACTCTGCCCTTGTTGCGAGTGGGGGGATGGGGGAGAGAGAGCAGTGTTGCGGGGTATGGAAGAGACCCTGGTGCGAGCCTCATCTATGGTGGAGGAGGGGAACCCTCATTCCCTGAAGAATTAGGACATTTCAGATGCCCTGGTGTGGAACGCCTCATCCTGGGAGCAGATGCGGCGTAGGCGGAGGAATTGGGAGTAGGGGATGGAGTCCTTACAGGAAGCAGGATGGGAAGAAGTGTAGTCCAGGTAGCCATGGGAGTCAGTAGGTTTATAGTGGATGTCGGTCAGAAGCCTATCACCTGCGATGGAGATAGTGAGGTCAAGGAATGGTAGGGAAGTGTCGGAAATGGTCCAGGTGTATTTGAGTGCCGGATGGAAGTTGGTGGTGAAGTGGATGAAGTCAGTCAGTTGTGTGTGGGTGCAGGAGGTGGCACCAAAGCAGTCGTCGATGTAGCGGAGGTAGAGGTCGGGGATGGGGCCCTGGTACGTATTGAACAAGGATTGTTCGACGTACCCGACAAAGAGGCAGGTGCAGCTGGGGCCCATGCGTGTGCCCATAGCTACGCCTTGTATTTGGAGGAAATAGGAGGAGTCAAATGAGAAGTTATTGCGGGTAAGGACCAGCTCCGCTAGGCGGAGGAGAGTGTCAGTGGCCGGGTATAGGTTGCTTCTCTGGTCGAGGAAGAACCGGAGGGCTTTGAGACCATCCTGGTGGGGGATGGAGGTGTAGAGTGACTGGACGTCCATGGTGAAGATGAGGGGGTGAGGGCCTAGAGAATGGAATGCGCGGAGACGATGGAGAGTGTCTGAGGTGTCTTGAACAGGTAGAGAGGGATTTAACCAAGGGGGATAGGATGGAGTCCTGGTATGTGGAAATGAGTTCGGTGGGGCACGAACAGGCAGAGACAATGGGTCTACCGGGACAGTCAGGTTTGTGGATTTTGGGGAGAAGGTAAAATCAGGCCGTGCGGGGTTGGGGAACGATGAGGTTTGAGGCTCGGTCGGGCAGGGCGTGGGAGTTGATGAAGTCGGTGATGGTGCTAGAGATGGTGGCCTGGTGCTCGTCAGTGGGGTCATGGTCCAGGGGTAAGTAGGAGGAGGTGTCCGAGAGTTGGCCTCAGCTTTGTAGGGATCGACGCGCCAGACTACCACGGCACCTCCATTGTCGGCTGGTTTGATAACCCAATCTGGGTTGTTGCGGAGTGAGTCGATGGCAGTACGTTCAGGGGGGGGGTGAGAGATTGGAGTGAGACGGGAGTGGAGAAGTTGAGGCGGTTGATGTCGCGACGGCAGTTTTGGATAAAGAGTTCTAAAGCCGGAGGGCCACGAGGGGGGTTCCACGGGGAGGGGATGCGTTGGAAACGGGAAAAGGGGTCATCAATGGGGGGCGATGACTCCTTCCCATGGAAGAACGCTGTGATGCAGAGGCGACGGTAGAAGAGCTCCAAGTCGTGGTGGGCGCGGAACTCATTGAGGTGGACAAAGGAACTCATTGAGGTGGACAAAGGAACTCATTGAGGGGGACAAAGGTAAGACCTCTGCTGAGGACAGACCGTTCGGTGTGGGAGGTCAGGGGGGGGGGGATGGTGAACACCCGGCAGGGATGGGGGTTGGGGCTGGAGGAAGGCAGGTGGATGGACTGGGGACGAGGCGATGGGTGGCAGTTTCGCCACCTCCAACGTGACCCCATCACTCGCCACATCTTCCCATCTCCCCCCATGTCCGCCTTCCGCAAAGACCGCTCCCTCCGCAACTCCCTTGTCAATTCTTTCCTTCCCTCCCGTACCACCCCGTCCCCGGGCACTTTCCGTTGCAACCGCAAGAGATGCAACACTTGTCCCTTTACCTCCCCCCTCGACTCCATTCAAGGACCCAAGCAGTCGTTCCAGGTGCGACAGAGGTTCACCTGCATCTCCTCCAACCTCATCTATTGCATCCGCTGCTCTAGATGTCAGCTGATCTACATCGGTGAGACCAAGCGGAGGCTTGGCGATCGTTTCGCCGAACACCTCCGCTCGGTCCGCAATAACCAACCTGACCTCCCGGTGGCTCAGCACTTCAACTCCCCCTCCCATTCCCCATCCGACCTCTCTGTCCTGGGTCTCCTCCATGGCCAGAGTGAGCAACACCAAAAATTGGAGGAACAGCACCTCATATTCCGCTTGGGGAGTCTGCATCCCATGGGCATGAACATTGAATTCTCCCAATTTTGTTAGCCCTTGCTGTCTCCTCCCCTTCCTCAGCCCTCGGGCTGTCTCCTCCCATCCCTCAACCCTCGGGCTCCTCCTCCTCCTTTTCCCTTTCTTCTCCCCGCCACCCCCCATCAGTCTGAAGAAGGGTTTTGGCCCAAAACGTTGCCTATTTCCTTCGCTCCATAGATGCTGCTGCACCCGCTGAGTTTCTCCAGCATTTTTGTGTACCTTCGATTTTCCAGCATCTGCAGTTCCTTCTTAAACATGGAATGAAAGCAAATGAGTTAAAGGTCAGTCTGAAGTAGGGTCTCGACTCAAAACGTCACCCATTCCTTCTGGAGATGCTGCCTGACCCGCTGAGTTACTCCAGCATTTTGTGTCTACCTTCGAATTAAACCAGCATCTGCAGTTCTTTCCTACACAAGTTAAAGTCACTATTAGAATCAGATAATGATTCTGTTTGTGTTAGTGTTGTTAATAGTGCAGCAAACCCATCGGAGAAAAAACATATTTGTGGAAATAAAAAAAACTAAGCCAGGCAGAAAGAGCAGTTAACTGAAGCTGGAGAATTTAACATCGTCCAGGCTGTAGTGTGTCCAAATGGAAATTAGGCGTGTTCATTAAACTTGTATTGGGCCTCATTTTAACAGTGCCAGTTGTCAGAGAATAGAATATAAATTATACACAAATTCTTCAAAACAGTGAAAATAAACATTTCAAAAAACTTGTGCAAAACACTAATTAGAAAATCTAAGTCTATGGTAGCGCAAGAGGTGATCTGTTGTGTTCCATTACCAAGTTAGGATTAAGGATGGGTTGGTTCAAAAACCTGATGTTGAAAAGAGATGGTGGCTTGGATTGCAGGGATAATAGATGTGGATGCTTTCAAAGGTGGGAAGCGCTGTTCCCTTGATGGTCTGGGTTGAGTCCATCATTCTCTGCACCCTCCTGTGTTCCTGTGAGTTGGAATTTCCATACAAGGCCATGATGTAACCATTCAGGATTATTTTTACAATGCATTTGCACAAGTTTGTTAGAGTATTCAGCAACGTGCCAAATATCTTTAAACTTCAAAATGGAGGTGCTGGCACACCACCTTCATTATTATATTAACGTGCTGGGTCCCAGGACAGATCATTTGCAATATTAATGAGCAAGAATTTGAGCTGCCCTATCCACTGCCATCCCAGCAATGAAAACTGTCACATAGACTCCAAACATCCTTTTCCCGAAGTCAACAATTTGTTCCTTTGTTTTGTAGATGTTGAATTGTCTTTACAGCATTCAACTAGTGTTCTCTCTCTCTTCAGTATGTATGATTTGACCAACAGTGATGTAATCAGCAAATTTGTAAATGGCATAGAATCTGTGCTTAGCCACATACTCATGGGTGTAAGGACTGTAGAATGAGGGCCAAGCACCCAGCCTTGAGGTGTGCCTGTGTTGATGGTCAGTGAGGAGATATTGTTACCGATCCATACTGATAAAATGTCCACCGAGGAGGAAGTCAAGGATCTAATTGCAAAGGAAGGTACAGAGGCCTAGGTCTTGGAGATTGGTGAGGAGTTTGAAGGGGACAATTGTATTAAACACCAAGTTTCAGGGGGACTATTATCACCGAAACCCTACCATCACTATCAAAGAACCCACTATAAACTATAAACTCAACTGGAAGAAGAAGGATGAGGACCCACAATCCTGTTTATATCAACAGATATAACAGATGGTGGAGAGTCAAAAACATCAAATTCCTGGGCGTGCATATTTCCGAAGATCTTTCCTGGACCCGGCACACTGATGCAATTGTAAATAAAACATATCAACACCTCTACTTCCTGAGAGGATTTAAGGAGATTTGGTATGTCAAAGAGGATTCTCTTGAACTTCTACAGGTGTATAGTGGAGAACATATTGACTGGTTGCATCATGGCCCCAGTTCGGCAATTTGAACGTCCTGGAGTGGAAAAGACTGCAAAAAGTTGTGAACACTGCCTAATCCATCACCGGCTCTGACCTCCCCACCATCAGAGGGATTTATCAGTCGCGGCCTCAAAAAGGCATCCAGCATGAGTGTACACCATCCTGGCTACACACACACATTTCACCACTCACATCGGGAAGAAGATACAGGAGCCTGAAAACTGTAACGTCCAGATTCAGGAACAGCTTCTTCCCTACAGCCCTCAGGCTATTAAACACTACAATCTCAAATAAGCTTTGAACTCCGATAAGACTATTATTATTGTTATTATTGCACTACTATTGTTTGTTTTCTGTGTGTGTGTGTACTTGTGAGTATGTTTATATATACACACATTGAACATTTTTTTCCCCTCCAATTTTTTCCACTCTCCCATAATCCCATTGTTATCAGAACAGCACACTTGCTGGGTATCCAGAATTAAGGGATAGGTTAGGACTACTTAAAGATTTTGTTCACCTCTCTGGATTAGTGAAGGAACAGCAGCACACAAGAAGCTATTTCAGCAATATAGCATAGGATCATTTTGAATCAGTCTGAAGGGTCTCGACCCAAAATATCACCCATTTTTTCTCTCCAGAGACGCTGCCTGTCCCGCTGAGTAACTCCGGTATTTTGTGTCTATCAGCAATATAGCATGCTTGTTTAGCACCTGGTTCAGCACTTTAATTGATCTTCCAATTCCCCCACCTATAATACTGTGGCTGCAGTATAGACCACATGTATTGCAGCTGATCACTTGGCCTTCTTTGACTGGACCTTTCAAGCTCACTTCTACCATCGAGGAGGGCAAAAGCAGCAGGTGTATGGGGAAACACCTTCCCTTGTAGGTTCCTAATTCAGACACCATCCTGATTTGGATACATACCTGCTTTCCTTCATCATTGTGGATCTTAATCCTGGAATTCTTTACCCAACAACTGTGGGAGTAATTTCAGTCAGGGGGCTTCAGAAGTTCAAGAGGTTGGCTGATCACCACCTTTATGAGTTCCCAAGGGATGAGTATATTAGCAAAATTGGAAACATAAAAAAAAACATTGATTAAAAAAAGATTTAGCCAGAGAAAACATGAGTAAGATTCTTTGTTGGAAATGCATTATAAATGTAGTCATGTATAGTACGTGCTATAGGTTGATTATGTCGGTCTGCTACAATGATGGTTAATTATCTTAATCCAACAAAAGATTGGACTTAACTTTTCTTTCTATGCCTGAACCAGATATTTTGTTTCTAATTTGATGGACCCAAGAGCATCTACATTCTCAAAAAAATATTTAATACAATGTTTGAATTTCTTCCCCATCTTCACAATTACAATTTTCATCCAAAGTGCAACCTACCATAAATACCCAGATAAAAAATGATAATGTTTGCTCTTCTCTGCAAGCAGGTACAAAAATAATTCACTAAATATTTCCTCAAAGAAACTTCATAATTATGATGTGATAGAAAATGTGCTGTGAGAGCAGTCTAGATGAGGATCTGCTGTGTATCTTGTCAATTAACAGAATGTTCTGTGGCCGCATTGTGGCAAAAATAAATGTTTGAGGATGCGAACAAAGCAGGATGTTTGGTCCTGGATGTTACTAAACTTCTTAACCAAATGTAACCAAACACAAGTGGACAGTATTGCTTGATGCCCTGCTGTACAAAAAATCAATGATGTGACTTATCACAGCCAACTGGTCTTAAGATTCACTCTTTTGCGTGGGCGGCGCGACCGACATCGCAGCGGCCTCTGCAGTCTGTCTGTCTTTTTTTTTTGTTGCCCCGTTGAGGGTATAGTTTGTAGTGGGATTTTAATTGTGTATGTGTGGGGGGCGGGGGAAACTTTTAAATCTCTTCCCTGCACGGGGACCCGACCTTTTCCCTGTCGGGTCTCCGTTGTCGTTAGGGCCTAGCACCGTGGAGCGGCCTCCAACCGGAACGACATGGGGGCTCAAGTCACGGAGCCGGCGGAGCTGCGGACCTACCATCGTGGAGCTGGCCAGTTCGGAGCGTGGAGAGCTGCGGTGGCGTGCTACTGCGACCCGACTCTGGTGGATGGTGACACCGGGTGCTCGCGGGTCCCCGGTGGGAGACCGCTTTGCGGAGCACCGGCAAAGGCGACTTCACCCGCCCGAATAGCGGGGTTGAAAGTGACCTGGAGCAGGGCCGTACATCGCCCGGCACGGCTTAAACAGCCGCGGGACTTGCTAGTGCCCGCCGGGGGCTCCAACATCAAGACCCGGAGCAGGGCCTTACATCGCCCGGCGCGGCTTTAAATGGCCGCGGACTTGCTAGCGCCCGCCGGGGGCTTTGACTTTGACATCGGGAGAAGAATGGAGAGCAGGGGAGAGACAAGACTTTGCCTTCCATCACAGTGAGGAGATTCACTGTGATGGATGTTTGTGTAAATTGTGTTGGTGTGTGTTGGTTCTTTTCTTGTATGACTGCAGAAACCAAATTTCGTTTGAACCTCATGTGAGGTACAAATGACAAATAAATGGTATTGTATTGTTTTGCAATTGAAAATACTCGAGTATTAATCTATTTTCCTGGAGGCAAAGCTTAAGAAAACTGTATTGGAGAAAAGGACACATTTTAAACTATCACTACATTTGGAATTTTGTTCTGATCTTATTCAAATATCCATTATAGATTTAACCAGATATTAATTTTAAAGGCTTGATAATTATATTGCATATTCCAAAAGAGGGTGAATTTTCTCAATGACAAGACCAAAGCCATGAATTTTGCAGAAGTTCAATGGAAACCCCATTTTGTTAAACCTTAGTTTTGGTCAAAGTTAGCAAGATGTAGAAGCACAAAAACACCTACTGCTAAAATACACCCAATTGACTACACAATCTATTGGTACGTTGATTCACTCTGTTAAATAAATTTTATGTATTTTTATAATTCACTAGACCAAGGGGGAGAGTGAGAGTGGGCGGGGGGGGAGAGAGTGGGTCCCATCCCCTCAACGAGCGGAGAGAGAGGGGCGGGGGGAGGAAGGGGGATGCCGGGGGAGGAAGAGAAAGGCTGGGGGGAGAGAGGCGGGGGGAGAGAGGAGGGGGGGGAGAGAGAGGAGGGGGGGAGAGAGGAGGGGGGGGAGAGGAGGGGGTGGGGGAGAGGAGGGGGGGAGAGAGAAGGGGGAGGGGGAGAGAGAGGAGGGGGGGGAGAGAGAGGAGGGGGGAGAGAAGAGGCCAAGGGGAGGGGAGCCAGGGGGGATGGGCCAAGAGGTCAGGGGAGGGGGGGAGAGAGCCCCGGGGAGGGGGGAGAGAGAGAGGAGGTGGGGAGAGAGGAGAGGGGGGGTGGGGAGAGAGAGAGGATAGAGAGAGGAGGGGGGGGAGAGAGGGAGGAGGGGGGAAGAGGAAGGGGAGAGAGGAGGGGGGGAAGGAGAGAGGAGGGGGGGGGGTAGAGAGGAGGGGGGGGTGGAAAGGAAGGGGGGGGTGGATGGAGAGGAGGGGGGGGGAATAGAGAGGAGGGGGGTGGGATAGAGAGGAGGGGGTGGGATAGAGAGGAGGGGGTGGGATAGAGAGGGGGTGGGGTTGGATAGAGAGGAGGGGGGTGGGATAGAGAGGGGGATAGGGAGGAGGGCGGTGGAGGAGAGGGGAGAAGAAAAGGGGGGGGGGGAGGAGAGCAGGGCCGGATTTACGTATAAGCTAGACAATCTTAAGCTTAAGGCCTCGAGATCTAGGGGGGTCTCGGCTCGCTCCACCAAGGTGTATAAAACTTTTGACATGGTGGCGTTGTTACAAAACCTACCATCGGTGGCGCTGTGCTTGCGATTCCAGAGGCTTTGGTGGTGTGTGGGGGGGGGAAGAGGGGAGCGGTATTAAAATGCAGGTGAGGTATATATTGGGCCTACTCACCTCGCAGCCTCACCGGGCCAACCCACCTCCGTGCCGCACTGGACCAGTCGAACCCGCCGCCCCACCGACCATCCGTCCAACAGGACCTCCCTCGCGTTGCCCACAGTCATCGACTTACCTGCAGCCTGGACTCAGCACCGGGGCTGAAGGTTTCCACGGTGCAGATTCCCACTCCCCTGGGTTTGACCACTGGGTCCTAGTGCTAGTACCCCCAACCCTGGTAACCTCAGTGGCTGTTCCACTGGGTCTTCCCCATTCCCCACAAACCATGTGACCCCAGCTTTCCCCACCCCCCTATCCTCTGACCACCCCTTCACCAGACATCGCCTCGGCCTCAATCCACTCACCTGCCTTTCTGCGGCCCCAACCCACATCCCTGCCATGTGTTCACCATCCCCCTGACCTCCCCCTCAGACACTGAACGGGCTGTCCGCAGCAGAGGCCTCACCTTTGTCCCCCTCCGTACCCACCTCAATGAGTTCCGCGCCCGCCGCAATTTGGAGCTCTTCTTCTGTCGCCTCCGCCTCACACCGTTCTTCCATGGGAAGGAGTCCTCACCTCCATTGATGATCCCTTTTCCCGTCTCCAATGGACCCCCCCTCATGGCCATCTTCCGGCCTTAGACCATTTTATTTTAAACTGCGGCTGGACATTAACCGCTTCAACAGTATATACCATATAATTCTGTGTTCAGGGAAGTGGAGAGAGGACTGGCAAGTGTCTGTGTTGCTCACTTGCCTGGGGTTTGTTTTTCTTGCCCACTTCCATCGGCCGATAATTAGTAAAGTTTTGTATTGGTCTACCAAACTGCTTTGGGAGTTGTCTGTTTATTAAGAAGTGAACCTGTTTGTTTAGTTATAAGTTAGCTTTTTTCAAGCAGATTTGATTCACATTTGAATCAGGTTTTGCAATATAATTGTCAATAAGGAACAATTCTTTAAGAAATATTTCCCAACTATTATACAGATCAACAAGCAAATGCCACCTTGCCAGATGTTAACTACAGAACTGTCACAGGGAGACAAATAGTAAGGAAATGGCAAGGAAATGATGGAAGTGCACCTGGTCCTGATGCTTTAGATAAACTCTCTTCAAGAAATAAGTTTAGGATAAAATCCTTTATTCCTATACTAGATGCACTTGAAACCAATTTAAAAAGAGGTACTGTGTACAGTAAAGTTGCACAAGTTATCCTTTCTTGCTAATCTGACCGCATCTAAGCAAGAAATTCAGCAAGGTGTTGAACCGTTGATGGAAGCATACCCAGAAGATGTTGACCTGAAACTTACTGATGAACTTTTGCACTTTCACTCGTAGGTGAGACAAAGCCATGGGCATACAGAAGAGCACTGTCTCATACAGACCTTTATCAAATAATATACAAGGAAACAATTCAGATGGCCTTCCCTAATGTGGAAGCAATCTTGCGGCTGTTTCTTAGCTTAATGGTCACCAATTGCTCGGGAAAGAGGTCATTTTCAAGACTCAAAAGAATTAAAGTCCACAATGTCTCAAGAGAGGTTGTCTGCACTGAGCAGTCTGTGCATTGAGTGACAAACTTAGACAAACAGATCTTGGTGAACTTCTGGATGATTTTGCTTTGAAGGCGGAGAAAAAAACATTTTTGCTCTTGGTGTATTTGTAGTTTCTTTATTTCTTAATATTCCACATTCAATTCAAGAGACACTTATTGTCACATGCACCAATTGGTACAATGAAATTTGGGGGTCACCATCCTATGTCGGAACGGGAGAACATTCTCAGTGGCTTGGACTTCCGAATCGGCCACTTTCTACCGGAGACCGCGGCTCCCGAAGTCCACAGGCTGAGCTGGGTGGAGATTCACGCTGGCGGCCCTCGGCAAAAGGATCCCAGGGCTCCACGATGTTGAAATCAGCGCGGACCTGGGCTGTGAGCTCCGCAAACCACAGCTCCATGATGTTGAAGCAGCAGGCCCAACACTCCAGCTTCAAACGGCGATCCAGGTATGGCATCGCCCGCTCCGCGGTGAATCCAATATGTATTTTAAAACCAACGTACAGTAGGATCTAAAAGTGTCACACGGTCACTGTCGGGTAGTCATGGTCCCGAAATAGCTTAGGGCCTCTCTTCATCTAAATCCGGCCCTGGATAGGGGGGGTGGGGAGAGAGAGAGAGATTGCGGGGGCCCGAGCGAGCCCGGAGCTATCCGAGGACCAAAGATCCTATAGGCTCTTTGCTGAGGACTGCCAAAAGCAATGGACGCCCAGCCGATCGTGGCTTCCGCCAGCGTTACAGACGTTCGGGCCACGGACAAGGAGTGGAGGTGGTCCCCTGTGACAGGTAGAGGAGAGTGGGGAGAGGGTGAGAAGAGGGGGGGGGGGGGGGGGGGGAGTGGAGGAGAGGCGGGTGAGTGAGTGGGCTGTGAAAAGCTGGAAACCTGCGACTGAGCCGTCGGGCGGTCAGGGCATTACAAGCTGCGCCAACAGTGAGGTGTTCTGCAGATCGCGTGAACGCCGCTGAGCTCGCGATCTGCAGAACACAGATCCTATAGCAGAGCGGAGCTGTAGGATCTTTGCTGCAGAACTTTCTCGATCTTTCTGCGCCTTTTGAAGAAAGGGGGTGCGTGGAGTAACGTACATCGTGGAAAACTGCACATGCGCGTTGACAGCAGCTGCATTAATGCACAGCGGTGGGGGGGCATGAGGCAGGTGGGCCTCAATTGGTGGGCATTTTGACGTCAGCAGCTGGCAAGTGCCTATTATTTTTTTTAAAGTGAGTGTTGTGAAGAATTTTATTCAAAATCTGGGGAAATAATTGACCAAATTTAGAGAGTGGATTTCTGAATTCATAAGTTACCGAAATATGTAAAAATCTCTGCATTTATGCGTCTGGTTTTCGAGGAGATACGTTTCAAAGGCAAAATGACACACACCCGCACAGAGTTTTACAAGTATACTAGACCAAGTGCAGACCCGTTAGGTCTGTTCCAACATGCGGTTGCGGGGGGGGGCTGCATGCGGCGTCACACACCCTAACTACTTCCCCCGCACACACGCTAATTACCCCCCTTGATATTATATTAATATTATTAATTTGCTCCTTTTACCCCATAACTGCCCTATCCACTGACGCATAGCCCCCAACTCGCAAGCGCGTCTAGAGGGGGGGGGGGGGGGGTAGTGTGAGGGCAGTGAGAGAATGGGGAGAGACAGAAAGGGGCAGAGACAGAAGGGCAAGAGACAAAGGGAGAGGGAGGGTGGGAGAGAGATGGGAGGAGAGGGGCTCAGAGGGGTGGAAGGTTGTAGTGGAGGGGAAGGGCGTTTAGGGGAGGGAGGGCTAGGGGGTGGGGGAGAGAGAGGGAATGGGAAGAGAGAGAAAGAGAGAGGTGGAGAGAGAGGGGGAGAGAGAGAGAGAGGGGGAGAGAGAGAGAGAGGGGTAGAGAGAGAGAGATGGGGAGAGAGACAGAGAGAGCAAAATGCAATCGCGCGTCACGCGTTCAGAATGTTCTGGAAATGAAGCGTGCGTGTCTCATGCACGAAAGCTGTCGGCAGCTCTATGGAATTCAGGGGAGGAGCCTGCCACGTCACACTAACCCCCCCCCCCCCCCCCCCCCCCCCCCACACACACACAGCGGGTCCGATCTAAGCTGTCAATAAATTCAGCAATTTCTTTTTTTTTTAAACTGTCTTTGAAATTAAAAGTTAATGTTAAGAATTAGTGATGTTAAATGAGAAATAATTAAATTTGATTCAATGAAAAATGATGGAATCAATAATAATTAGTGGAGTTAAATGAGAAACCATAAAATTCAATGCAATGAAAAGAAATAACACAGCAGGGGCGGGGCCAGCAGGCAGGCTGGGGGGCGGGGCCATGAGCAAAGGCATTGTGAGGTCAGCAGCTGGGCAACCATAATATTTTAAAAAATGTCAGTTTGGTTATAAATTTTAGTAAATATCTCTGGAAATAATTGATAGAGGATTGGATTTTTGAAATCGTAAGGAAAATTTATCCCAGAAGATGTAAAAATTTCAGTTATTGTAACGTCAGCAGCTGGGCAGTAGTCAGATTGTTCAACAATTTTAACAAAAAAGTCTGGAAAATAATGTACCAAATGTACAGAGGAGTGGATCACAAGGAAAATCTCTACTGAAATATGTAAATTTTTTCCCATTTCGGAGTCTGGTTTTCGAGGAGATACGTTTCACATGCAAAATGACACACACACACAGAGTTTTAATAGATACTAGACCAAGTGCAGACCCGTTGGGTCTGTTCCCCCAACGTGCGGATGCGGGGGGCATGCGGTGTCACACACACTAACCACCCCCACACACACACTAATTACCCCCCACACACACGCTCACTACCCCCCTTGATATTATATTATTATTAATTTGCTCCTTTTACTGCATAACTGCCCTATCTATTGACGCATAGCCCCCAACTCGCAGGCACGTCTAGAGAGGGGGGGGGGGGGGGGGTAGAGAGAGGGGCAGAGACAGAGGCAAGACAGGTGGAGGGGAGCAGGGAGAGAGAGAGGGGGGGGAGAGAGAGAGATGGGGGAAGGGAGGGTGGGGAAGCGAGGAAGGGAAAGGGAGAGAGAGGAAGGGAAAGAGAAAGGGGGGAGAGAGAGAGAGAGGGGGAGAGAGAGAGGGGGGGAGAGAGAGAGGGGGGAGAGAGAGAGGAAGAGTGCAGCGGGGCGGCAGGTCGCGGGGGCCCTGAGCGAGGCACGGAGCGATCCGAGGAGCAAAGATCCTATAGCTGAGCTGCCAAAAGCAGTGGACGTCCAGCTGATCGTGGCTTCCGCCAGCGTTAGACGTTCGGGCTGCGGACACAGAGAGGAGGTGATCCCCTATGATGGGTAGAGAGGAGAGAGGGAGGGAGGAGGTGAGAAGAGGGGGGTGGGGGGAGTGGAGAGCCGGGCGAGTGAGTGGGCTGTGAAAAGCTGGAAACCTGCGGCTGAGTGAACGGGCGGGCGGGGGAGGGGCGTGGCTTCACCGACAGCGAGGAGAACCTCTTTCAGCGCGTGAGCAATGCTCACCTCCAGATTTGCAGAACAAAGATCCTATAGGGGGAGGGGGGGGGGTGTGCATGGAGTAACGTACCTCGCATGCGCGTTGACAGCTGCATTAGTCCACAGCGGGGGGGGGGGGGGGGGGGGGGGGGTGTCAGGAGGCAGGTGGGCCTCGATCGGTGGGCATGTGGGCTTTGTGACGTCAGCAGCTGGCAAGCGGTGATTTTTTTTTTTTAAACATGAGTTTTGTGAAGTTTTATTCAAAATCTGGGGAAATAATTGACCAAATCTAGAGGAGTGGTTTTCTGAAATCAAAAGTTAATCCCAACCGAAATATGTAAAAATCTCGTTTTTTCGTCTGGTTTGAGGAGGTACGTTTCAAAGGCAAAATGACACACCCCCACACACAGTTTTAAGAGTATATAGATATGATTTCAAAACAGAAGCAAAGAAAATAGGTGTGGAGTGGCCATTTGGCCCTTCAAGCCAGCTTTTTAGCAGCTAATCAATACGATCATGGCTGATCATCCAAAATCAGTACCCTGTTCCTGCTTTCTCCCCATATCCCTTATTTTAAATATATATTTGTATATCTATTCGTGATGTATTCAAGAGAGAGTTGGATATAGCTCTTGGGGCTAATGGAATCAAGGGATATGAAAAGAGCCCTCAGGAGAAATTTCATGTTTCAAAAATGCAACTGTCAAATACCAATGAGAAAAATAAGCCAGATGCCGGAAAACAGAAATAACAGGAAATGCTGGAAACATTAAGCTTGTCAGACAATATCTGATCCAGATCCTTCATCAACTTACCTGATGAGAGATCCTGAACCTGAAATATTCTAATTTTCCCCTTGGATGCTGCCTGACATGCTAAAAATTTCCAGGACTTAGTTTTTCAGATACCAGTTGGTACCCAATCAGAGGGGAAGAGATTTGGATTCCCTTTTATGTTGGAAGCTAAAGTATTCTTAGAGTAAATAAATAGTAAAAAGGGTTGTATTTGGGGCAGTGCAGTTGTTAATGAGAAAATGGCACAAATGCCAAAGCCACAGTTTAGGTACAAAATGAGTACATATCGTCCCAATAAAAGGATTGCATCCAAAACAGTGGAAACATGCCATGTTAAAATTGTTAGCACAGAAAAGTTGAGTTAACTTAACACTTGGGGGAGATGAGGCCCACACTTGAATCAAAAGTAGGGAAGGAAATCAGAGACACGGAGAATCCAATGCGCCTTGGTTATGGGAATGTTGCCAGAGGGCTGTTAGTTTTTCGTTTGTTCAAAGGGAGAAAGAATAAGCCCAACTACAGAACAGTTCAATTTAACTTCACTGGTAGGAAACTTTGATGCATCTATGTTACATAGGATAAATAGTCAATCCATTTCCTCAAAGTGGCTTCAGGAAAACCAGCAAAAAATTGGGCAAACTGTTTTTTGTTAAGTAGTGAGGGTGACATTGTTGATGTGGGATACAGGACTTGCAGGTTTGATAAGGCATCACATAACAAGCTTACCAATGTTGCAGCACTTGGGGGGAAAAGCGACAGTAATAGTGTGTGTACAAAAAAGACAATGGGGAGGGGGAGCACTAAACGGTTGCATTACATAAGAGGTTAAATAGTGGCATTTGGGATTGGTGAGGTCACCATTTTAAAATCTAATTGCCTAACTTAAGAGTGCAGGCCTCAATTTCTGTGTTTGAAAATTACATTTAGCAGTATTATGAATTATGAGGATAGTGATAGATTGCAACGAGATGTGAATAAGATGGTGGAATTGGCATTTACAAGCTTTCCTTTAATGTGGTCATCAGAATCAAAAACAATTGGTCCAAGCTCGTCAAATGCTATTCAATGTGGAGAAATGTGATCCACTTTGAGAATGAGATGCAATATTTTAAAAGGGGCAAAAGAAAACAAAGTTCTAGAGGAACTCAGTGGGTCAGGTAGCATCTGTGGAGGGAAATGGATAGATAATGTTCAGGTTCCATCCCTTAATCAATCTGAAGGAGGATCTGAAACATCAGACCATTTCCATCCACAGATGCTGTCTTCTCAAAAAAGCTTTTGGCACATTGGCCTTCATCAGTCACCGTATTGAGTATAGAAGTTGGGAGGTCATGTCACAGTTGTATAAGACGTTGGTGAGGCCGCATTTAGAGTATTTAGGGTGGCACGTTGATACAAATACATCGATATATGCTCCTGAACACATCAGTGATGTAACCTGGGGTCATTGGGTGTTTCGGGTCTTTCAACATCAGACACCCTCACCCAGGCGACCCAGCCGTGGTTGATCAGACCACGGACTTGTGTTCAGGTGGCATTCGCTCCTCCCCATGGACCTCCTCTCCTGATCCAGAGCCATCTCGAGGCCTTCTCCGCTGCCTCTGTGGTGTTCTTGATGGCCTTTCTCCTCGCCACTCCGTTTATGCCCAGTGCACTCAAGGCTTTGTAGAGCGATTGCCCTGCAAAACCTCTGCAGCCAACCTCGATGGGCATACACCTTGCCTTCCAGCCCTGCTTGCGGCAGTCTATGACCAGTTCTTCATACTTGGACATCTTCCTCTCGTGGGCCTCCTCCAGACGGTCCTCCCACGGCACAGTCAGCAGTTCCAACAAGACAATGTTTTTGGTCACCTCTGAGACCAGGAGGATATCTGGCCTCAGGGTGGTCGTGGCAATGTGCCGTGGGAACTTCAGCTGTTTCACCAGGTCTACGGAAAGCTGCCAGTCCTGCGCAGTTGCCAGGATTCCTGACTGCTGTGGTTCTTGGCAGCTGCACTCCAGCCTTCACGAAGGTGATCATCTGTGTGGTGGGGCGTTCTCGTCTACAGCTGCTGATTCCCATGCTGATGGCTTCTGCAATGGGTTCAGGAACCTGGTCATGACGCCATGTGTACCGACCCTGCCCAAGAGCCTTTGGGCAACAGCTCAGGATGTGCTCCAATGTCCCCTTGCCTGAGCATTGTGGGCAACCTGGAGATTCCGCTTTGCCCCAGATGAAGAGGTTCGATGGGCTGGGCAGGACAACATACACTGCCTGGTCCAGGAACTTGATGCGCTGTGGTTCAGCCTGCCAGAGCTCAGTCCATGTGACTTTTCGGTCCATGGCCTGCTCCCACCTTGTCCAGGCTCCCTGCTGCCTCAATCCAACTGCTCTGGTAGACCTCACCTCCTCCACCACTGCCCTTACTTCCTCCTGGACCAGCCTGCGCCTCTCCTTCTCCTTGGCCTTGTCAAACTGGGGAGATGGGAATATTCCCAGGCCAGCTCTTCCCCGAGTCACTGCTCCCACCAGGACTCTGTGGCGTATCCGAGACTCTGCTTGCAGCACGGCTTCGCCGGCTCTCCACTTCCTCCCAGTTTTCACCTCCACCCCTGCTTGAGCCACCTTGGGGTCGCTGGAGTCCCTGTACAGCATCACCTCTCTGGCCCGAGTCACCTTAAACTCCTCCTCCAGGGACTTCAGGGGCAGCTGGAGCTTGGTGTTATTTCCGTAAAGGGCGATGCTGCTAAGGCTCCTGGGCAGTACCAGCCACCTTCTGAAAAAACTGCTGACTTTCCTCTCCAATCTCTCTACGATGGATATTGGGACTTCGTAGACAAGCAGTGGCCAGAGTATCCTTGGCAGGATACCATGCTGGTGAATTCATGCCTTGAACTTGCCGGGAAGCCCTGACCGGTCCACTGCTCTCAACCAACTCTCCAGCTCCTGACAGGTTGCCTGGACAGATGCTGTATCCTTCAGGCTGCTGTTAAACACCTTGCCAAGATTCTTCACTGGCCTTTCGGAGACAGTTGGAATTGGTGTCCCTTCGATGTTGAAGCGGAACCTGTCCATGACTTTGCCCTTCTTCAGCACCAGTGACCTTGATTTTCCTGGCTTAAACATCCTTGCCCATCCAATCAGTTTCTCCAACCCCTGCAGGATCCACCTGCCTCCTGGCACTGACTCAGTGGTGACAGTCAGGTCGTCCATGAAGGCTCTGATTGGTGGTTGGCGCATTCCTGACTTGGTCCGAGGGCCCCGGCACTCTGGCTCAGCAGACTTGACAATCATGTTCATCCCCAAGGCAAAAAGGATCACAGAGATGGTACAGCCTGTGATGATCCCAACCTCCAGTCTGTGCCACTCTGATGTTACTGACCCTGATGTGAGACTCATGCTGAACTGGTTGTAATAGTCCAGGATGAGATCTGCCACTTGGCTCGGCACATGATGCTTGGCCATGACTGTCTGGATCAGCTTGTGCGGGATGGAGCCGTGGGCGTTGGCCAGGTCAAGCCAGAGCACTGTCAGGTCACCCTTGTTCTCCCTGGCTTCTCTGATGAGCTGGGTCACCACTCCCGTGTGCTCTAGACACCCCGGTACTCCAGATAAGCATCCCTTTTGCACTCAGCTGTCGATGTAACCATTGCTGGAGAGGAAGTTGGTCAGCCGCCTCGCCACTATGCTGAAGAAAATCTTGCCTTCAACGCTTAGCAAGGAGATGATTCTGAACTGATCGATCTTCTTGGAATCTTCCTCCTTTGGGATCCAGACTCCTTCAGCGAATCGCCACTGCTGCGCCACTTTTCCTCTCCTCCAGATGACTTTCAGGATCTTCCACAGCCGCTTCAGTAACAAGGGGCAGTAGGGAACTCTGCTCGGGCCAGGGGCTGAGCCAACGCTTGCTCTCTTCACAATGTTCTGGACCTCTTTCAGGAGTGGCTCTCTACTATCTAACTCCTTGATGGGTGGAGGTGGTTTTATCAGGATGTTGCACTGGCCCAGCTCCTGCTGCCTGACGGGGTGACTGTAGGTCGTCTGGATGTGCCAGTCGATCTCCTTTTTAGAGCAAGCCAAACTCCCACTGCGCTTCTGCCCAAATAGTTGTTTGGTGAAGCCGAAGGGGTTGGCTATGAAGGATGCTCGCTTCCTGGCTCTTTCCTTCCGGCGTCTTTGGTGCCACTCAGCTCTACGGAGGGTCATCAGCTTCTTCCTCAGGATGGTTCGCAGCTCAGCCAAGGAGGGACGTTGCTCTTCGGTGGCCTCTTTATACTGCTTCTTGTGGGACTTCAGCTCCTGCCGGATCTTGTGGATCTTTGTTGCTCGTTGGTTCATGATGAAACGTGTTCTGGCCGGCTTCTTCTCCATTGCTCCAAACCTTTCCACAGCTAGGCTGATGATGATTGTCGTCATCGTCCGCAGCCTTCGATCCACGTCTCCCTTCGCAGTTGCTTCTAACACCTTGTCGACGTCCTCGTCGAACTGATGCCAGACTGCCGTCTTGCAGGCCTGAGGCCATTTAACTCGAACCTTCTCCGGAGAACTGTTCCGAGGGACTAGTTGTGCCACTTGGAGGCTTCGGGCTCTATGGGGTGATTCCGGGCCCGGCTCCTCCTGCGTCTCACCAGGTAAAATACCTGTGCGTTGTGACACTCCCTGTCCCTCCAAATGGTAGAGTGCTGCCTTACAGCGTCGGAGACCCGGGTTCGATCTCGGCTACGGGTGCTGCCTGTACGGAGCTTGTACATTCTCCCCGTGACCTGCGTGGGTTTTCTCCGAGAACTTCGGTTTCCTCCCACTCCAAAGACATACAGGTATGTAGGTTAATTGGCTTGGTGTATGTGTAAAGTGTTCCCAGTGTGTGTAGGATAGTGTTAATGTGCGGGGATTGCCGGTCAGTGCTGGCCCAGTGGGCTGAAGGGCCTGTTTCCGTGCTGTATCTCTAAACTAAACAAAAAAGTATTGTGTATTTGGGCATCATGTTATAGGAAATATGTTGTCAAGCTGGAAAGGGTACAGAGAAGATTTACATGTTTAAGAACGGCAGGTGCTGGAAAAATCGAAGGTAGACAAAAAAGCTGGAAAAACTCAGCAGGTGAGGCAGCATCTATGGAGCGAAGGAATAGGCGACGTTTCGGGTCTTCAGACTGATGTGGGGACGGGGGGGGGGCAGGAAAAAGGAAGAGACAGTAGGCTGTGGGAGAGCTGGGAAGAGGAAGGAAGGAGAAAGCAAGGACGACCTGAAATTGGAGATGTCAATGTTCATACCGCTGGGGTGATCCCAGAGAAGATTTAGAAGGATGTTGCCCGAACTAGAGGGTCTGAGCTATAGGGAGGTTGAGTAGGCTGGGACTCTATTCCTTGGAGCACAGGAGGATGAGGGGTGATCTTATAGACCTGTATAAAAGCATGAGAGGAATAGATCAGGTAGATGCAGTCTCTTGCCCAGAGTAGGTGAATTGAGGGCCAGAGGACATAGGTTTAAGGTGAAGGGGAAAAGATTTTTAATAAGAATCCGAGGGATAACTTTTTCACACAAATGGTGGTGGGTGTAAAGAACAAGCTGCCAGTGGAGGTAGTTGAGGCAGGGACTATCCCAACATTTAAGAAATAGAAAGGCAGGTACATGGACAGGACAGGTTTGGAAGGATATGGGCCAAACGTGGGCACGTGTTACTAGTGTAACTGGGACACGTTGTCTTGTGTGGGCAAGTTAGGCCAAAGGCCTGTTTCCACACTGTATCACTATGACTCTAACCCGCCAAGTTCCACCAGCATTGTTTTTTTTGCTCAATTCCAGTATCAAATGTCTTGTATCGATATTTTAAACAATTATGTTCTAAACGGTGCGCAAGACCTGAAGGACAGGGCAGATTAAGCAATGAAGCCAGTTAACAAAGGCACACATAATTGTGGACCTATACAAGCAGCGAAATGTCGCACTTTAAAAAAAAAAACACTACAGGTGTTTCCTCAATCTAGTTCAACCTGCCACATGACAGGACAAATGTGAAGGACACGGAGGGGCTCCAGATATAATTTACACAAATGGTTCCTTGGGACGGCAGACCCCAGTTACAAGGTCAGGTTGTAGAGGCTAACCTACAAAAAAAGGCTAACATGAGATTTGATACTATGTAAAATGTCGCATTGGCACATTGGATCGTGCAAGGGTCTACTTTATGTATGTACCCATAAATGAAATCTTAACACTTCAAATTGAGCAAGCTCATCTTCTTGTCTTCTCAGTTAACAACTCTTTAATTCCTAGCATCATTCTGGGAATATTTCTCGTGCAATTGAAAGTTTGTAATTGTAGAACTGCATGGTAGACTATTCCAGACCAAAACAGCAAATTTAGTACAAATTCTTGGTTGCCCCATTGAGGTCCAAACAGCCAGTGCGTTATATTTGCTAGCTTGGTTTGGCAATGGTGAACACTTATTGATAAATAATGGACAAATGCACCTGACATTTTTTTTTGGGGGGGGAAGCAGGTAATGGAACACCTCCACAATCTTTTGTGCACGCTTGCAAACACCGTTTCAATTTTGACCTCCAGGTGTACCCATGTAAACCCTTGGGTCATTTTTAACACACAGTTTAATTTATTTTACAAACCCACCATTTTATTCCTTTCAAGATCGGGTTAACTATATGATTTGTGTCCGTAAAGAACCAGGACCTTGCATAGATCAGTTACATCGGCATAAAATCAAGATCGTTCTTTCCCAGTGGAATCGAATGGAAAGGTGGAAAGAAATGAAGCTAGCCCACCACAATGTTTAATTCAGGTGAAGAACACTTAATGTCTTTACAAAACCACTATGGTTATATAGGCATTCATTCTAATAGTATTCAATGTAAAAGGAAGGCTCTTCAATTTTCAATTCATATATAAATATTACTGCCACTAGCCATTAAAGCAATGTTATGTACATTTGAATAAAGATGCACTAATGGCTTGCTGTATAAATATTGAATATTTAGGGCTGAGAAAGTTCACATATAGAAAACATGAATTTAAAAGAACTGAACAGCAATGATCAAAGGTTTGTTTATTTTGTTTAATTAAAAAAATCTACAACTCCTGTAAAAGCACCTAAAAAAGAAAAAAGGCAGATAAAATATACACAAATGCAAAATCCACAACATGCAACGCATCCGTACATAGGAAAATGACAATACACTACAAAACAAATTAAAACCCTTCCCCCAAAGTACCAGCACATCTGACCCGATTATAACTCCCGATCTTCAAACCTCAGATAAGTGCTCAGAGAGACTTCAGGTTAATGAGGTTTAAGTTAAGTGGGTTTCACATTATGGACTCCATAGTTCAATGGGCTGACTACTCTTGGTAATAACTGACAGTTGCTGTATCATGGATTCTATGATGCTGCCTTTTAAAAGAGTCATCATTTTTTTTAAGACATAGGTTCATCAAATACTAAACATTCTTGATGTAGTACATCAACCACTGACCTTACACAAGCTCCCAGTGCATCCTTCACAAAACATATTCAATCCAGTAAACCAATAATTTCAATCCTATATACAAATCTGCTATGAAATAGGATTAGCAACATGTTTACAACGTTACAGCTCCCTAAAGCAAATTGTGATGGGTGAACTGTTTTATTAATTTTCTTGCCAAATAAGTTGAACAAAATGTCATGCATCCATGGCACGTTTAAGCCCTTAAATGAGGAATGATTAATACCCACATCATCCCTGCTCCCCCAAACCCCAAAATAAAATTACTATACATTTCCGCACTTAAAATACGAGGAGCTAATAGGTCAGATCTACTATAGAGAAAAGGAATGCTGGAGCAGTTATAAATAGTACAAGATAAATGTACGTCCAAGCAAAGAAACAACTGGTAACTACACAACATTGTTGCAATGGCATTTCAAGGATTACTATGAAATGTAAATTTTGAACGGCAAACTAACGCTGCCCTCTCCAAAAAATTAGCAAACTACACCAAAAGATTTGTGTTGGCAGAAAACAATGTAGTTGTAAACTGAAAATGTACTTTCACAAGCAATGTATTTGCTACTTCATTATTTAACAACTAAATCCATATTTTCTAGTAGAGCTAACTTCTGCTGCTTGAAGCACACTTAGACTTGCTAAATACTTGCAATGTAATAGTGAAAACATGGCAGAGGCATTTAGGATGCTTCTGGCTCAATAGTTAAACTTTATTTTTGCATGACTTTTGGTCTTATGAGTGATCTTTATATTAAAAAAACCCGAATCAACCCAGATTAAATTCTTATCTAGTCCTTACATCTTAACCACAGATTTGGACAAATTGATTAAAATTAACAACCTTTGGCACCACGGATTAGGAACACACCAAATAATTTGACATTTAAATAAATTGGTGCCTTAATGGACCTTTATTGACTTAACTGACATCTGCCTCAATTGGGTATGTGCAAAGCAATTTTAGTTTATAGAACGTAGAACAAAACAGGTAATTCAGCCCACAATATCTGTGATGCCAAGATCATCACATCTACTTAACCCATTATGCCCCCCCCCCTCCCCATTCCCTGCATATCCATATGCTTATCCAGGAGTCTTGCAACTAACATCTGCTTCATCCACCAACCCCAGAAGCACGTCCCAGGCACTCGCCACCCTCGGTGTAAAAACTTACCCTGCACAACCTCTCTAACCTTTGACCATCTCACTGTAAAATTATGCCCTTCAGGATTTGTTTTTTTCCATCCTGGGAAAAAGATTTATGCTTATATGTGCATTTGCTTCCTTGGCACTTAATTCATCAACTTCCCGTCTAAGGGGACAGGAAGTCCATGTAAATTCTTCAGTGCATCAAAGTAACTTGCAAAAAACCCTGACACTATGCCATAAAGTCGTTTTATATTTTGATTGACCTTGGACAAATAATATTCAGGATATCACTCCATTGCATTGTAAGCCACTTCAAACCAAAAGATCAAATGTTATTATGTTCTTTATATTTTAGATTTTTTTCTGCACTAACTATTTTAGTTCTCAGAACTTGCATTAAATTAAACCCACAAACCAAATCTTCAATACTTACAGAAGTAGTAACTCTGGAGATTGTGCATCACCCCTCTGCATTGCGTCATGGTAGCAGTTAACTGCAACTGCACAAAAATTAGTGTAAAAATTGACTTTCTTCAGCTCAGCCATTAAAGTGAACCCATAGTTGAATTCAATAAATTGAGTTACAAAACAAGATTAAAATAGTTGTGAAATCCTGCAAACCATTACCATTTAATAAGTGTAAACGAGTCTTACTAAAATCACGATTTTTGCAATTAAAATAAACCCATTTTTAACTGATAATGTACAAGTAGCAGCTGCCACAAACATTTGAACTATTAAATGCAGTGATTTAAATTTTATGCAATTCAAATGTAGCCCAGCACTTATTCTAAGCATGGAGAAAAGCTAATATTAAGGACAAATCGAAATTACACACAACTTGATGATACACCCATGCACCTGTTACTCTGAAGATGGTTTAGGTTATGGGCTCAGTAATTGTTTCTGAAGACTCAATGTCTTGGCTTTTTTTTTAATTTTTTTTTTTTTTTATAAACATAATGTATGCTATGGACTTGGTACATGCATGAGCCAAAGGTCCTCGCCCCAGAGCTGATCAAGGGGATTGAGATGTCTTAAGTGTTCATTCTAGATTATAAATATACAATCTTGGCAGATGCCTCAGTCTAATTAGATAAGAGGTCAATCGTACATTACTGACTAATGAATCTCTTATCCAATCTAAGTAAGAATGACATTGATGAGAGTGATATGGGAACATTTACAAGTCACGCCTCACTTCAATAAATGTCCTGAGAATTGTTAAATTTTAAGCCCCATTCTAATCAAGTGCATCTTCATGCTCAGCATAATTTTCTAGATATGGCCATCAATAAATATTGATTGTGGTGCATCAGATTTGCTGTTGCGCTTGTTGTGATGAACTAAAATTATAAATAAAGTTCAACATTTTCATAACTAGTTCAGATGTGTCTGGGATGGAAAAAGGGAACTTTTGCTCCAAATGCAAACTGCCAGCATTTCCATCTCGTTTTCAACAGATTTTTCTCAAATGAATAAAGTGATTTAAAAAAATGCCCTCTAGAACTCTAACTACCCTGTATAAATGGGGAGAAGGCAAATTTAACACGATAAACATCGGATGCAAGTTAACAAAATGCCTTGCACAAAAGCTGCTTCAATATATATGGAGATGTGGCGTCTTTTATACAACTGTACCCATTCCAGAATTTTATACGAAAGTTACTTTGTCTCAAACATCACTAGGATTGAAACTGTCAGACCCTGAAACACGACAGTGACTATTTCTAGGCGAATTTCTGCCTAGAACATGAGTGGATAAAATTCTTCAATTTGTCGTCATAAATTTTCACCTTACTTATAGCAGCAGATCCACATAGCTATCTCTCATATGGACATTGGTCATACTAAACCTGGGACATTATGGTTAGCAATTATGCAGAGAACTCGCACAATTATGGAACTCACCTGAGTGAAGAGAATAAAGGAGTTTTATAGCGTACTTTTCTCTGCTCAAATTGAGTTATTGCACTACTGTACAAAAACAAGTGTCTCATTAACACACACTACTAGGTGCAGCACGTGTGTAGATCTTGTACAAGCCAAACCTGTGAAAATTGTATTGTCACATACATGGATGTCTAATCAGTATTGTTCTGACAACTGCAAATGTGTACATGGATTAATCAATTAGAAAAGGATTAGTGCTACATTTTATATTGCATCAAGAACATCCTACTCACCAAAATAAATGTGCTGTGGTAGTCCCTTCATTGAAAGCACAAATTGTTTTTGAATGATTCACTACTAAACTGCTTAGGTCCCGGTTTTGCCTTTATTGCAGGAAGGATTGGCTATTTAAGTTCTCAGTTTAGTGAGTGCAAATGCATGAATGTAGCCTAAACTGATTTCACACCAACAAAAATGGAACTCCTAGTAACATCTAGGTAAACACCCAATTTTAATAAGCAAGTTTAGTATTCCGGAAATCGCAAGGAATCATGGGATTTGTCAAAGGTCACTCACTATAAAAAGCCAGCGAAGCGCTGACTGTTCAACCTGTGTATAAATTCTTATTTTTATTCATGATTTATGTGTAAAAATATATTTAATCTGAGGAACGAAAGTGCCAGGTAGCGGGAGAGCGGGGTGTAACAGCGAGATAGAGGGGGCAGATTTGAGTGGGAGACGGGGAGGGGGCAAGAGAGATTCTCGGCAGCTGCATGCACAGACCAGTGCTTCATCCGCAGCCAGGACTGAACTGCCACGGGACCATCTCCCCCCCCCCCTCTGTCTTGCCTCTGTCTCTTCCCCTCTTTCTACCCCCCCCCCCTCTCTAGACGTGCCTGCGAGTTGGGGGCTATGCGTCAACAGATAGGGCAGTTATGCGGTAAAAGGAGCAAATTAATAATATTAATATATTATCAAGGGGGGTAGTGAGCGTGTGTGTGGGGGGTAATTAGTGTGTGTAGCTTAGGGCCTCTCTTCATCTAAATCCAGCCCTGGATAGGGGGGTGGGGAGAGAGAGAGAGATCGCGGGGGCCCGAGCGAGCCCGGAGCTATCCGAGGACCAAAGATCCTATAGGCTCTTTGCTGAGGACCGCCAAAAGCAGTGGACGCCCAGCCGATCGTGGCTTCCGCCAGCGTTATAGACGTTCGGGACAAGGAGTGGAGGTGGTCCCGTGACAGGTAGAGAGTGGAGCGAGGGTGAGAAGAGGGGGGGACAGCCCCGGACCAATGGTACAGCGGCCGATGACCGGCGCTCGCCCCCGCCGGCACCGAGGGGGCCAATCGACAGCCACGGGACAAGGCGAGAGGCAGTCAACGGTCCCCGGCTCCCCTCCACCCCCCCGCAAGTCCGGGGCCACCCCCGGATAGGTACGGGACACGGGAGGGGATGGCCCAGCAGCAACTCAACAGCGCCCGAGACTCAGGGCCGAACACGACCACAAACGAAACGCAGGTCTGCACCCATGCAGATTCACAGCTACCGAGAATGTTTATAGCGAGTGACCTGACCTGGGCATGCGCAGTCAGAATACTGAACTCGCTTATTAGGTATCAAGAGAAATGTTTCAGATTAAGCACCAGCAGTAAACTTTCAGTTGAATTCAAGCTAAATAGTTTGACATTTATTGGCTTTGCATGATCTGCAAAACAATGCAAAATGGAAATATTTAATATTCATTTAAAATGTTATTATTTGAACCCATTAGTAAATTTACCAAATACCACACAAAGAACACAATTTTATATAAAAACCCTTTATTTGTATAAAACTGCATTAAAAAAAATTAACAAGTGTTTTGCCAATGATTAGAAGCAGATAAGTAAAATACCCACATTTAATTTTTAGAAAATAATTTTACTTACCTGAGCCTTATTTTTGACACGTGCTTTAAGGATCATTTTTGGTAAATTTTAAATACCGCTTAATTGTAAATTTCATACCTGTCAGAGTTGAAAATCGTATTTGTGCAGTCTGGCTTCTTGGTAACAGCTTGCAAGTGTTAAAAATGTTAACATTCATACAGGTACCTTATGCTTTCCTAAAAAAACTTTTTTTTTTTTTTAACATCTCACAAAAACAAATACATTATACTGCTTCCTAATACAGCTCTTTCATGATGCACATGTTCTATGTTTGCAACTAATAACATACATTTGTCGAATTCTAATTCAGACCAAATGCATTCCAGCTACTGAACAAAAGTTACCTTCTTTAAAGAAAACAGAATATGGTAGACACTGACTTCTGCAATATTAATATCATTCACATTATTACAAGAGACAATGAAGCAATTGTTAAAATTATATGAATGTCAACTCTTACTTCCATTTCATCACATCTCTTACAATACTGCCAACCATATTCCCGCTCATCCCATCTACACCCAAAAAAAACGGTTACCCTAGCCTGAAAGGAAACACACCTGGTATTGGAAAGTAAACCTTACTCAAGGGACTGTTCTAGGAAAAACCATCTTAAACTATTCACTACAGCGAGGAATCATTAAAAGAGATTCTGAAAGGTAATGATTAAATATAGTATAACTGGATTTTTCTACCACATGCCCTTGCAAACATCGCACTGTCAAACAGCGAGGGAGCAAATCTAAATGTAAACCTGACTATTGGAGACCATTAAGGAAAACAAACTACTGTAAAGAAACCATCAATACCGCTAGTTATTGGCCCAAAAGAGGTACACAATCTGTGGGATAGGTGAAAATATTCTGTTTATATTTCCTATAAAGCTAAAATTATAAAGCGCATTATGTTCTGTAGAGGAGGAGAAATTCTCAAAAGGAATGAGCCAAGTCCCAAGCCTCAGTTGAGGTCTTTAGAACTCAAAAAGGGCCTCAAATTGAAAGTCAAATAGTACTAACTGTCGTAAACAGTCACCATCGAATTGTGTTTTTAATGCATCACTTTAAAAACTCATGACATACCATCTTTCAACGGACATGTACTTCAACCGATCACACCTCGGCACCAAATCTTTCTTCAACATCTTAAACAGTTTTGCATTTGGCCAAATAGTTGCCTTTCATATATTTGTCATTTGAATTTTCAGTGCAAAAAATACCACTAATATACAGACAGTCAAAGCTGTTAGTTATCCTTGCTTTGTTCTGAATATGTACAAGAACATTAAAACCATCAAAAGTCAATCTACACATACTGCCCTTGTGACCAAGTATTTGGATACCATTTCAGCTGATTTTCTGAGACCAGAACTATAGAAAAATACTGAACATATACTGCATCTTCTACCAAAAGTGAGAAATCTATTCACAAAATGGAAAATGCAGCATGTAGAAATGTGAAGTTTTTAAAATTCAAACTCAAGACCAAATGAAAACAAGTACAGTTTTCAATTTCCATTACAAGAAAAAAGATCCTGGGCTTCTATTTGCTAACTGTATTGAGATCGTCTTTTATCTGCTCAATTAGTCTAAAAATCTTAAGTATTTGGCAGGCCCAAATAAATAGTGTGCATTAAATTACAACAAAGCCTCTCCTCAAATGAGGTAATAGAGGCATATAAAAATGTAAATCAGGACAAGTCCTTCTGCTAAAATTAAATTTTCAATCCAAATACTATGTTTGACATACAAAACAGAAATGTTCTTCTACAAAAAGGTAGCGTTTGTCAGATTATATTGCTGAGATTTTTATGCCCAGTGTGAAGAGAACTTATGTTAAAATATTCTGAATCAACCACATCTGGATGTCTTTTAAAACATTAAGATGCTTCTATATTAAATCGATAATGGGATTTTAACTAAAGGGCGAAATGTAAGGGAAAATTATACACGTTTGAATTTATCAAGTTAATATATCACAACATACAGCCAAAATGATTCAACATTAAGAAACAGAATGAGAACTTGCATAATTTACACAACCATAGGATCCATTTAACAGTTTATTACAACACTAATAGTACATCTATTTTGATAAACTGAAACTGAGCTGCTTACAGTCATTATTTGAACATTAACATTTTTGTAACAATTTTGAAAACAAGATGAAAGAACTATAAAAACAGTAAAGCTAACGACTTTTAATTGTTTACACGTCATGTAGTCTAACGCTTAGAATACGAAGAGTTGCCAAAGCTTTTAGTAACTTTTAAGTCACACAGGTTGTGTCCAAATAAAATGGTTAATCAAGCAACATAAAAAAAATATTGAGCAATCAGTTACCATTACAGTGGATTTGCTTTATTCGTTACTGTTGCTCCATTTAACCACGTAGCCTGAGAATTCCTGTTCAACCATGAAATTCCAAAGATGGATAAAGGGCAGTCTTTTCCGTGAAGAGCTTTGTTGTTTCTTTTATCTGGAGACGTTTCTCTTCAGACAGCTGTAATGTGTCAAAATTCATGATGTAGATTTTGTTCTTCCCTGACAATGATTGTACATATTTTTACACCATACAATATGTACCTCAGTAAATCATGCACATGTATTAATATTGGTAACTTGAACAGCAACTTTCATTAAACTTTAAATGATGCACACCAATTACATTCTTTCAGCATTGTTGGAAACTTCAGATTCTGGTTACATGTTTCCAAAAAGCTGACTATGCATTTTCAAGACCAATATTATACATCAGTAAATTTAACAGAGGTATTCATTTTAAAATCACAATTAAAAATGTCAATTAAAACCAACAGTTTTCAATTATCATTGACTCACTTGAAAACATTTCAAAAACGTATAGAGCCCGAATGTGACTTTTCACCCACTAACTGTGTATATAGTATCAGCTTGTCAAATAGGATTGAGATTTATTTGTCTAAAACGTATTATTTCTAAATTGTTAGTGAGGTAACAGCCACATGTTTATGTGTAAGAGATACACTTGACTAACGTACGCAAGATATTCTGCTGGTTATATAATCCTTGCTGTGAAGGCATGTACCCACATATGGCTTTTAAGAATAAGTTAGTGGGTAAAGAAATCAGAAGATACCCAACTATATCCGAAGGGAGAAAACTTCATAGGACAATTCTGCCTTAGGTCAAAAGGTCACAAGTGGGCTCATTTACTTCAGAATACTACCTTTCTAATAAGAATATTTCAAGACAAGAACTGATAAATGGTTGGTGTCAAATGGTCAATACGCTTAAACTAAGAGACAAGGATAGAGTTTGGGTATAATAGCCAGACACACAAACATTGATTACTCAAAACCAAAAAACTTAATTTAAATTATTTTCAGCTGGAAAGGCAGCAATAAAACAATTTAACATTTTGCAACAGGCAAATTCCTACATTAACTGTATTCATGGTTTCCCAAAATCATTTACAACCATTGCTAAATAAATTAACCATTTGTCAGCTATAAATTCAGTTTAATAGCAGGAAAAGTAAAAATATACAGTTGTTTCACTCTTGGAACCCAAGATAGACACAAAAAGCTGGAGTAACTCAGTGGGTCAGGCAGCATCTCTGGAGAAAAGGAAACAAGCCTTTCCCCTGACTCTCAGTCCGAAGAAGGGTTTCAAACCGAAACGACACCTATCCCAAGAGATGCTGTCTGACCCGCTGAGTTACTCCAGCTCTTTGTGTTTATCTTCAGTTTAAACCAACATCTGCAGTTCCTTCCTTCACGCTTGGAACCCAACTGCTGAACGGATCTAAAGTGCAAAAAATTGTTTGCCACATACCATGTTTTGCCTTATGTTGTCCAGAAACTTTACATAAAATATGTCAGAGCATGTCTTTTAATAAAAAGCTGAGCTGGCCTCAAGCAGCAGCAATTTTAATGCTATATTCCAGGCTGTTTATACCTCTAATTAGCATTAAAACATTAAATGATACAGAATATGAAAACATTTGACCATACAAATAATTTATCAAGAGTACCTCCAGTTTTGCAAGAATCTAAAAATGTTGCAATGCCACATCTACCAACACTAGGTTTTCAGTATTCACCTGACGTACACTATAAAAAGTTATAATTGAATGCACATGATAATCTCCATGAGATAATATTTCCCCTAGTCTGCATGACAATCCTTCACACATGCAACACACCAAACATCCCCCAACAAAATTGTTTAAATTGCTCCAACATGGATTGATTTTGAAAAGTGTATTACAGTTACACTACAGAATTTAAGATTACATAATTCAAATTAAAACATTATTTAAGACGCATCCAGTAACTAATGCTGTAGTTAGAATTTGACAGCAATTGTATTTATTGGAATCACAATTACTTCAAATGCAGTAAATGAACTGTGAATCATGACATCAATGCAAATGTTCATTAATTGCCGATACCCTATCTTAAAGTACAAACTCGAAAACAATTCCTGCATTAAATTACACATTAACAATCAAATTAAATTATATTGTTCTTGCTAACACCAAGAGTGTAACACATTTAAAACTGATACCAATTTCAATATTAACATGCCAGATTCAAATTAAAGGAATAATCCTAAACTAAAACATGAATGTCAGCATTGTTGATTCAAGACTTTCAAATATCCTCTCAATAACTACTTGAAGTTAAGCACCCATACAAAATAGAAAACAATATTTTTTGCCAAGATTCAAAAAATGATCAACGGTTTTTATGTAAAATTCCATTTTTTTTTAGTGCCTTATCCTATGATAGTTTAATCTTTGCAGTCATCTTGTCTCTTTATTTTTGGTTCAAATTTCCTCAGCTGTATGTAAAATAAACTTGCTCTCATGGACTACTAACTCCGATGACAATAAGAATAAGTAACGACCTGAATCAATGTCATCAACCCCATAAAAGAAACATCTACCCAATGTAGAATCAGTTAATTATTCCAAAAGTAAATTGTCTGATCTTCAATATTTAACCCTCCACGTAAAAATGTAATGTTTAATTGACATTGAATGCGTGTTATTTACTCTGCAAGTCAGTAGTAATGAAATATTGTACTCCGCAAGTTAGCAATAATGAAAAAAAACAAAATCCTTGTTAGCTTCCCGGACCAGGTTAAGCTAAAATGTAGGTGGTCTAAAATATAAATATTGGATACAGTTGTAATTGCGCTAAGCCAACATTAAAGGCCTATGTATCGAGCAAATGCCTTTGGAATTTTAAAAGGCATTTTAAATTGAGATGAGAAATAATTTCTTCCCAAAGGATTGTATGCATCTTTGAACTTCCTTGTCCTAGGTATATTCCTCCATTACATTCAAAGCCAAGATAAAGATTTAAAAGTATGAGATTCAACGCTAAAAGAGCACATAAACAGCCCCTTCGGCCCCACTTATCCATGCTGACTAAGATGCCCCATCTAGGCTCGTTCCATTTAGCCCATATCAATCTAAACTGTTCCTGTCCATGTACATGTCCAAGTGTCTTTTAAATGCTGTGAGAGCATCTATCTCAACAACCTCCTCCAGTAGATCATTCCAAAAGATGTCCCTCTGGTTCCCATTAATTTTTTCTCCTCTCACTTTAAACCAATGCCCTCTAGTTCTCGATTCCCCTACCCTGGAAAAAGATTATGCATTCACCCTATCTCTTCCCTTCATGGTTTTTACCCTTCTTGAATAGAGTCATAGCTACATCCACGTAATCTTCACTGTACCCTTTCTGCCTTAGTGACATCCTTCCTACAGCAAGGTAACCAAAATGGAACAATACTCCAGGGAAGCATCTAAAAAATTGGAAGAGGAAAGTTGCTCAGCCATGTTCTTATTGATTGGGAGAATGGAATGGCCCACGGTCCTTTTTCTTAGTCTTTTGACAGTATTTAGGGTATGTTCACGCTTTAAACATTTCTCAAATATGGTTTACAGCAATATGATCTGTTCAAAGGGTATGCAAGTTATACAATTTGCAAGTGATTTCTCTGATCAAAATATGCCCGGGAAGCTAGCAGTTGGTTATTTAGGTCATGCACAGCATAAAGGTCATAGAACTTAAATTTCAAACTTGCAGAAGTAACTTATAGTTAGTTTATCCATTGAGTCAATCTACCATGTCGTATTATGCAGAAAATCTATTCATACAAAAAAAAGACAGCATGTGAAGTTTAAATAAATTCTAGTTAAATAATGGGGCAAAATCTTCATTTAGTGACAAAAACTGAATTCTGGAAGAACAATGGGCCAAGAATATCTGTGGAGATAAAGGGTGCAAGATATCAACTGCTCAACCTGCTGAGCTCTTATAAAGTTTTGTTTTTGTTTCAGATCCCAGCATATGTAGTCCCTTGGGTCTCCAGTTCAGACGAGAACTCTTGGCTCATTACAGTGTAGAAATTAGCCTGTTCCTGACTTCTGAGCTCGCACATTGCAACATAAGATTGCAGCGAGCGGGTTAAATGCAGGTCCTGCTGTCCACAGCAGACCTGTTTTGCATCTGGTTTAGGTCACCAATGGCTAGTACATGTAACATAACCCAATCATTTGGTTGAGGTTACAGGCCTTAAAAGTAATTCCCCCTCTCCATTTTAAAAATGTTTCTTTTATTTCTAACCTGAAGTATATTTTTTACAAAGTAATTTAAATCCACAAATGTTCAAACCGTTTCTGATCAGATATTTAAAAGTCTGAAGGGCCTCGACCCGAAACGTCACCTATTCCTTCGCTCCATGGCTGCTGCCTCACCTGCTGAGTTTCTCCAGCGTTTTTGTCTACCTTTAAAAGCAACTCAGACCTTTGAGAACAATAAAATGATTGAAGGTCAAAGGGTAGTCCAGGGGCATGGCTCAAGATCTGTTGCCCCAGGCCAAGGCAACTCTTGCTGCAAGTGTAGCTTCAGGAAAATGCTGGCTGCGAGCAGAATTTTTTCACAATCTCGCTGCACGTTCAACACCAGTTTACAAATACTTCAGAAATTCTTCAAATTAACCATTATGAAATATTGTGAAAACTAAATCTGTTAATCCTGCAGCTGTGAAATAGGACAATCTTGTTTAATCAAGTTAAACACTCATGAAGTAGCTTATCCAATGTGTACAACATGAATCGATCATTACACTCAAGAGCAATTTGCAGACATTTATGTGCTCAATATTTCAACGCCACATGCATAGTGCACGAGGAACTCAACAGGAAAGGTAACATCTGTGGAGGGAACAGACAAGCATGAACTTTCTTCAGACTGATTGGAATAGTGGGGAGAAAGCTGGGCAAAAAGAAAGCGGGCAGGACAAAGCCTGGCAAGTGATAGGCGGGTACAGAAGAGGGGGAGTGATTGACAGATGGGTGCAATTCTTGACAAAGGCTGGAGGCGAGATGGAGACATAAAGGTGTCAGATAAGGAGAGAAGATGAGTGAAACATTAAGATGGAGAGAGGGATATTGGTGGAAGGGGACAGGGAGATGATAAATGGGAAACATGGAACAAGGGAGACGAGCATGGGAAAGAACAGGGTGACTGGGGATTTGGGAGAAGTGTCAGAGTAGTGGGGTGGGAGATGTGATAGGGAGGTTATTACTTGAAATTGAAGAATTCAATGTTCATACCTTTAGGTTGTAAGCATCCCAAGTGGAATATGAGGTGCTGTGCCTCCAGTTTGCATGTTTCATCTCAAAGTTTTAACCCTAGCCTTGACTATTGCCAGCTACCATTATCTGCTTAAAAGAACACCACCATCGACAGCAAGTGCTCAAAATGGAATTTAAGACAAATGTTTGTTCCACTTTCCTTTTGAGATGGTGCTCGGAGCTTAGATGTTCCAAATTGTCCTTCTGATCAACTTTTATCTCACTCATCTCATTCCTCAATTTAGGTGTATATAAAGTCTAGCTGGTAATTGTGTAACCCATCTCCAATGGCATTTTAGCAGCCAAACAGACAGAAAAGCAAATCTAACGGCAAAACAGATCAGAAAAGAAATGAATGAATCAAGCAATCTGTAGACCTTTTGAACATTAGCCAAATTCTAGTTATTTGACCTATGTTAAATACTAAAGTACGGTATATATATTTTAAGTCCATTTCTATCATATCGTATTGATCCTGACTTCGAAATAATTTAAACAGCTAATGCCCAATTTCTTGACAAGTGGCAATAATTGCCAACAGATTTGAAGGAATTCCATGCGATGATGAGGGCTTAATTATGTAATAGGGCAAACATTAAATGTCACAATCTCACAGAACAGTTTTTATTTATACCACCCTTATTTTAATCCATGCTGGAGCAATCAACTTTTGGGAGATGGTGATAATGCAACATGCTGAAAGTAAACTTCCATTAAATGAATAAACCAATGTGTCAATCTACATCCAACAATTTTTATTAAGTGCACAATATTGAAATATGGAAAATCCATGACCTGGGATCTTAAAATGGGAAATAAGGTCTCATGATGATTGTATGCGTGCCAATCAAAATTTAAAAAAAATCAAAATTAAACTATTGATTCCAACAATGAAAATAATAATCAGATCACCAGCATTTACAATGCAATCTATCATGAGCAGACCATTAAAGACAGTTCTAAAATTCTTCAGATAGACATATACAACGATTCAATCACTTACAACTATGACTGCGTTCTAGGCTATTAGTATTTTTGGAGCTGTTGCAAGACATTTAAAGCTTTGATTGCAATTATAAAGAAACAAGCATATATCTTTGTTCAACAGAATACAGCTGATTGCAAACAGCTTTCGTCCTCATTCTAAGCAAATTTTCCAGTGAAACAAGGTTGGGGACAAGTACAGATTCAATTGATTCAGCCAGTTTAAAAAAAAATTAAAAGCAAAAAATCCAACTATGATCACAAAACAATGCAATTAATTTCTATTCCACCATAAATTGCATTCAACCCAACCAAATTAAGATTCAAGGATTATCAGAACATTTGTAATCCACAGATAAAATTAGGAAGCAACCAAAAAGGCCAAGAACATTAGGATTTTGATATTTAAAAAATGACAAAAGGGACGATTACTGAATTTAACTTATGACCACATTCAAAATATTACAAAGCAATTTTTCATGCCCATTTGACAGGTCATTTTAAGCAAGACTATACAGGCAACAGTAAAGCAGCTTACAATGTTTACAGAAATCACATTTTTTTAAACAATATTTTGCACAAATCTCTGGCTTTCAAATCAGTGTGGATAATTTTTGATGCAAATTGCATGTCTTATTTTGTATTCAAAACAACCATTGGTATCCCATTTATTTTTTATGACATGCCTAAATCGTTGATAAAGATGAAATAGAAATTTTCTGCAACTTTGTGAAAATGGCACACTACAAAACGGATACAAAAATCCTCAGCAAACTAGACAGGTTTTCGAATTTTGTTCAAAAAAAGGCATTTGATACAAGCATATCACGAAAAGGTACAAATTGGGATGAGCCCAAAGTGTATAGATTTAGACATTGAAATCCCTGGATAGATGAAATGAATTACCAGATTTTCTAAATTAAAGGAATCAGATATTTTTTTGAAAATTAGATCAGTGAAGATTAAATGAGATTTAGCCAACTAAAGGGAAGCCATGTTTTCATGGCAGGACAACAGCAACTGTGATTGGAAGTCCAAAAGGGATGCAAAAGAATGAGGTGCAGTGTAAGATAGAGAAAATTATGACTTCAGTCAAGATCCAGCTTAGGAGCTCATAACATAATAGAAAATCAGGACAGGTCATGATTTATACATTTCACACTGTGATGACTGTGTGGGTAAATACACAGTATTCAACCTTTGTTCAGAGCACCAAAGTTCAAGTTATACATAACTACAGATACTTGAATTTAAGCACCATGAAAAGTTAGATCTTTTGTGAAGAAAAATAAATGCAACAAATATTAAAAAACTCTTAATACCTAACCTGTCCTCCAGAATCCCAATAAGCTACTTATTACATGGCAAGGAGCAACTTTTGTAAAACTGAAATGGGGTTAAATAGTACCATTGTATTTACAACAAAAAGTTAAATTTCTGAATTGTTATACTCAATTACCTCATGAATTAATGAATTCAGGTAACTGCACATTTATGAAAATATAGTATCACCCATTTTTTACTGACTTGACACTTCATGCTGCTTTCGCAATTCTTTATGGCCCCAAATATGTGATACAGCAACTTTTTGAATCCCTTCTAAAGTAGGTGCCACAATGCAATTACATGACTTGTGTTGCAGGTAATTTACAGGCCAGCCACAGTGAATGTAGGAAATATCAAGCAGCTAAAACTACCACGTGCAGTTTTTCACATTTTAAAAAAATATAAACCATGAATTGTAAATAAGAAATGAACAAAAAATGGATATTGTTGCTTGCATATGTAAAATGCTTGGTTTCTGGTATTTTAGCTTTAACGCAGCAAAACATTGGTGCACAATTAATATTCAATATTATTTTCATTACAGTCATTCTTAACTGAAGTAGCAGCATTGTCACGCAGGAAAAGTTCCTTAACAAGCATTCAACCAGGCTTAGTGTACACAAGTATTAGATAGAAACAATTAATTGTTACCATATTACAGAAAAAATGAAAATTATTTGTAAACTGGTATCTATCCTGCAAGAGAGACGAATCTTCTACAGGGCTAAAATTGAAGAGGGTGAATAACTGGCCGGCAGACTTAAGGAATAATAGGCAGCAAATTAACAGCCAAATGTGACAATATGAAAAGACACTGTAGATTTCATTGTTCTCATTTCCCTTCACTGTGGGTATAATATAAACCTTTAAATCTCATGCAACCAAGCCAAGTAAGCAGAAGCAATCAAATCCAGAACCCAATTTCCTGAAATGTCCTGCACCAGAACCTTTAAAATAAACTAATTTAAGTGATACCATTCAATTTTGATATAAACTATTATTGACAGTACGTTAATACTCAAGAGTATTGAATAATCAGATACTATGAATTTAGTAAAATGGAATACCTTAAAGTGAAAAGAACCCACAAACTTGAATGACTATGAATGTAACTCTAATAAGGAAAATATATTTTTTGCCTTCACGATGTTAATTGCACTCTGCAGAGTACAAAAGATAATTACAACTTAGAACATAGAACATTACAACAAAATTTCATAAAAGATTGATTAATGTGACTATGGTGTATAAGTGAAGTAACAATAATTTACATATGAGCAATACATACAAGCAGTCTTCACCAAGGTGCCTTTTTAAAGATTATGCCAGGAAAAAAATCCAAGCAGGGGTTGTGATTATGGTATGATCAGTAACACTACACTCACCAACTTCAACAGAAAAAAGGTTTGATCAACTCTGCACAATGCATAGACAATTCATAAAATTACACCTTTATATGCAGCGTTGTGTTAAGTGAGAGTCTAATATCTGATAAAATCAGCATTATCAATAATCTTAATACAGAAACTCTTCAGAAGTTCTAACAAGAGCGTTAAGAGTGTCAATAGTTTTGTCATATGCCCCGAAACGGAACTATGAATTTCTTACTTGCAAATTCTTATTGGCAGAAATACTGCTGCCTAAATTTGCAAAATCTCTCAAAAAAGGGTACGTTACTCATCAATTTCCAATAGGACTAGCAAAATAGTACCAATAGGACTAGCAAAAACATTTAGGTAGCCCAAGATTGCGTTTAGTTTTCATTTAAATCTTTTAGCTGAACTCCCAATAAAGTTACCCACCCCCCAAAATAAACTGGAGGTATTCCACAAATGCATCAATCAGTTTACCTGTAGGATAAATTTGTACATCATCCTGCATCCATCCTGTTATAATACTCGAGAATAAGGTTTAATTGGAATGCTATTGACAAAAACAGTAAACTTGGAAAGTTGCAGACTGCAAAACAGCATTAAACAAAAAAGTGTCCTGTTAGCCAATATTTTGAATGCAAGACAATTTGTTTCAAAAATAACAAAACCCCTAAATGCATCATTTCTCAGGCATTAATGTGTGCCACAAAGATGAACAAGGAATTTGCCACAAAGCTCCTGGAAATGCTATTGACTGGTTGCTCGCAGGATAACTAGATCTCATTTTCTTTTCCCATCCATGTGTATTTCAGACCACAAGCTTCAAAAATGGTTGCCCTAGAGTTTATCAATGGACCATTATACATATTGTCCATAGATCTAGTTAGAATACCAAACAATACAGCATAGGAACAGAGCTTCAGCCCACAATGTCCAAGTCCAAACATAATGCAAAGATATACCAATCTCATCTGCCTCAAAATGAACGATGCTCCTCCATATCCATGTGTATATCTAAAAGCCTCTTAAATGTCACTATCATATCTGCCTCATTACCACCTCTGGCAGCAAGTTTCAGGCACCCGTCACTCTGTGAAAACAAAAATTTGATCTGCACATCTATAAACTTTGCCCCTCACACCCCAACAGCTTTCCCCATGAGTTTTAGACACCTCCACCATAGGAAAGGGGTTCTGCCTGGTCTTTATCTATGCTTCATAACTTTATATATTTCTATCAGGTGTCGCCTCAATCGCTGGTGTTCTAGACAAAACAATCCATGTATCTCCAACCTCTCCTTGTAGCTAATACTCCCTAAAACAGGCAGTATGCTGGTAAACCTCTTCTGCACTCTCTCCAAAGCTTCTACATCTTTCTGGTAATGGGACGACCAGAAGTGCACGCAATACATCAAATGTGGCTGAGCTTAAAAAACCTTATTCCTGAGGTGAACGTATAAAAATCCATAAATCAAACCTGAAGTTTTTATTTGGGGAAAGAACTCAAATTGTAAAAATTCAGAGATCACAATTGCAGAAAAAATTAAAATTCAACTCAAATGATTTTAAAATGCGCAGATCAACTCATCATACTTTACACCATAAAGTTAGACTTCAGTCCACAAAATTACTTCTATCCGATGCATTCCTGCAATTTAATTAATTTGATCTGCAGGGTTTGCTTTAGAAATGTTTAAGGACTGAGGGAGGTCAGAGTGCCAGTTGCAGCTAGCATGGAGCCAGATTCCCCAGGTACAGTTTAAGATGATCTGGACCAGAGCAGAAGAGACCTAATACTGCAGAAACATGCAACATTGTAATTAATGTAGGACCATCTTTAGAAATCCCATGGAACATGGTTTTCTGATTGCAATTGTTCCCCGCTAGGAGTGAGGCCAATGAACGTTAGCAGTACTACATTTATGTGCAGCAACTTGTGCATAACCCACCTCTATTTGTTGGAAATGGCACTGGAGACAAAATGAAAGGCAGTACGAATGTAAAAGTAAATAATGCCATTATTTAGATTTATACATCAATCACCATGTTGCCCAATCTGTGTCATTTGAAATTCTGAAAGAATACAGGTTGCAATGTATAACACAAAATTAAGTTACAACAGGAATAGAATGTGTGAATCAGTACACAAAAGACATGTTTTTTTAAAGAACGCAATACTGACCTATAAAAGTATAAACATAATTAGCAATCAGAATATAAGACAACCCATAGCTTCAAAAATACTTACCAAAATTCCGTGCTAAACAGCTCGTGACTTTAAACAGGTTTTTATTTGAAAACCACTGTATAAAAATTACTTCATATATCTGTTTTAGAAAAAGGTAGAGAAATAAAAATTACTTTGCCCAATTACAAATGAAACCAACCCACCTTTTTTAACGATGACGATACTCCCGTTCTCTGTCCCGCTCTCTGTCTCTGTCTCTATCTCGATCACGATGCCTTTCCCGCTCCCTGCTTCGTTCACGGTAATAGTCATCATGCCGATCACGACTTCGCGAGCGTTCTTTGTGGCGTCTGCTTTTCTCTCTTGATCTGCTGTGGTCCCTCTCTCGTGATCGCTCTCGTTTTCTAAAAGACATTTATTTACTCTTTAATGGCAACGGTTTCAACAAATTCTACAATATCTAGTGCCAAAAACTGTGTACTCACCCCTTGTGCTTTTCCCACTTATCTTTTGATGCAATGTGGGATAGGTTAAGTTGAAAGCCTTGCTGCTGCAACCATCCTGCAAAGCAGAGCAAGGCCCAGACCTCTGCTAGTGGATTTTGAAAGCCCACCCCAAATAGCCTTTTGATGACACACTGCTGTCAAAGTCTTTTGAACTATATTTAAATGTTAATGAAAAATATTTATTTAACTTAAAATGTTTTGTTGACAGTAATGGTGCTGCTGTCTGTAATACAGGTTCGACATAAGTACTGGTTTACAGACACTGCAGAACTTTAAGACTCCCTCATCTCCAATGTTATTGAGTGTTCAAAATATGGCTTGTAGCCTACATTTTATTAATACAATTTCATAAAAACTCAGCATAGATATCTTCAGACTTTTCCTCCTTCACCCATTACACCAAGCAATTAATTATCCTCAATTGCTCTCCCCAAACATAATCCCACCCACCATCCCTTGGATCATGTCACAGCACTACCCACAATCATTTTCTCCTGGTTGCTCGAACTGTACTTCCTAAACCACGTATTCCTGGCCTTGGGCAAAAACTCATAAATTCACTTGCCTCCATCTTTGATGACCCCATCACCATTAAAACCATCGATCTTTCCCTCTCATCCTGGCCACTCATCCCTACTGAATTTAAGCAACACTGCCTCAAATGGATCCAACAGACTTAGTTGGTAGGAATGAACTGCTGGTTTAAATCGAAGGGAGACACAAAATGCTGGAGTAACTCAACGGGTCAGGCAGCATCTCTGGAGAAAAGGAATGGGTGATGTTTCGGGTCGTTGCCACATGTGGATAAATCATAAAGCTCCATTGGACTCTGCTTATATTAGATTATCCAACATTAACAATGCAAAATCAAACTACTTTCTCCTACAGCATCATTATTACCTCATCCATCCAATCGCATTCGCACCACAGGCTGCTTGGTCAGACTAAAATCACCTGACTGGCTAACACTTAACCCTTCCTTCTGTAAACGACAAGAACAAATTTCTAAAATTCCCTCGCCCAAAAAATATAAATTTTTACCAAGTTTCTTTCATATCACTCATTTTCTGGGCTCATCTAGATCAAAAGACCAATTGATTGACTCTACTCCATTTAAACTGTTCAACTTTCTTTGCTGGCCCTCTTGGTACATTAAGATTGCTAATATTTGCCTATCATCAAATCCTGCTTACCTTTGTTAAAACCATGGTACAAATGCAAGTAGTTCTTGTTGAAATTCAGTCATATTTTTCAGGATTAAGAATTTCTCGGTTACTTTTCAGTTTAAGCAAAGAACAATCATAAATTCACATTCTAAAATAAAACATACCGCATTAACAAAACTCTAAGAGCACACAAAATAGCCGTAGGCCATACGGAAAGCCTGCTCTGGCAAACAAAAACATTACGGCTGATTGGTGAACTTGTCCACTTTTTCACCAGATTCCTCTCTAATGCCTAGAGTCTGAACATGTTTTTCAGCCGTTAACATTACTGAACAACCAACCATCCAAGGTAAAAATTCTGCAATCTCAGTATTCCAACCTGAAATAATTAACATTTGCTTAGTGCTAATTGGCTTTGCCCTTATCCAGTGTCTAAGTCCCTAGATCAACATCACAGCTAGAGAAAACAGCCTCTTTCTATGCTGGAAAACTCTACTGACCGCATAGGATACAGATAAAGTATGCGAGCTAATGCAACTGGTCTAACTAAAGTTATTGCAATTACAGAAGAGAGTAAACAATTGCAATAAGACCTCACGACCACAGCTAAACAGCGACAAAGAGAATAAAAATTAAACTTATTTTTTCCCCCCAACAAAATCAATGCAGCAAAAGCAATTTCACTTGTGTTCAAAAAGGAAAGCAAATCAACCAATGACTCGTCAAATAGCGATTTTCGTTAATGCTCCCTCTCAACATTTGCCGTGTTGTAAAGCAAAGCAAGTAAAGTTTCTCCATGACAAACCATTCCACCCAACTTTCGGGAAGCTTTGATCTACATAGTGACAACTTTGACAAATTATATATTACATTTCACTTATGTGACAAAGTGCTATTGTACTATTAACCTAAATTAGTGTCAAGATAATCAGATATTTTCTATTCTGATGGGTCAATTGCATGAGCTCCGAACTTTAATAAAGATGGAAAATTATAACCTACCTTGACCCAGAGCCATAGGATTTTGATTCTATCCCATGAAGACAATCTTGCAGTGAACTTATGAGAACTTTGCAACGATCATCAGCAGATACTTTAGACTGCTTAATCAAAGAAATTGCAGTAACCAGAGTTTCAATAGCACTTCCATAGTCACCTACAATTGAAACAAAAAAACAATTAGACCATTAGAATTGTTCAGAATTTGCAATAAATTATGCAGAATCTGCAATAAGAATACCAGTGAAGTTTTCACCATTGTTAAAAATGGGGCACCAACATTCAACTATCTTCTCAAGAACAAAATATAACAGTTAAATGAGGAAATCTAGGCAGGATTTTTTGACAAGGCAAAAATTGTAAAATTCAAATGAAGGTGAAACTTAACATTTTACTTGACAGAAAAATGCAATTGATTTTTATAAAACAGATCATACCAATGCAAGAACAGATTCATTCTGCATGGAGTTCATTTCATGATGTGTAAGCGTTACGCCGAAGATGTTTAAAATCTAGTTTTCCCTTTCAGGCAGCTGATCAGAAATCTTTAACATGTTTTGTTGATCTAATTGATAATAACAGCACTGCCAGATGCAAAATACATCACATATAGAAAACACAACAATAACTCATGTCAGGAAAGGCCATATCTGGCCATATCTCTGTGAGAAGAAAGCAATTTCTATTGCTTCACCGCTGACTGGAAATAGTGGTCATCAATTTCATATACAATAACCCCTCGCAATAATGGACCCTAGGAGGGGAGGTTTGGTGTCCATGATTGCCGGTTGTCCACTATAAACCAGTGAGGGGATGTAAAGCTTATCCCAAGGCCAGTAGGGATAGAATGCAGTGTTGGGAGGGTTAAACAAGTGTGAATTCACAGGCCGGGAAGCCGCAGAGCCCCCAGCCCCACTCGCGGTGCGCCGAGGACGGGCCCAGTGCTCTCTCTGCCCCCATGACCAGAAGCACTCCACGTGACGCCAGCTCATTGGGTAATCTGGCAAATATGGGGCGGCGGTGCAACATGCCATCTCAAGACCTGCTATATCAAACATACCCAAATCATTCCAAAGCACAATGAAGATTATGTTTCCTTTCATCTGAATGTGTCCACTTAAACAGAATAAGAAGTCAATGCAAGTTCACATTCATACATCCAGGTGAAATAGCCAGCATTCATCACATTTAGTACATCATAGGTTGATTTCAATGTTGATTTGTTTTAGAACAATGGAGTGAAGGCAAGAAAAACAAGCTGTTTCAATTTACCAGCACTAGCATCTGACACAGCCCTTGATATTGCACTGCTGGAAATCGCTCTGTTTCGATTCATGATTTCCTCAAATTCTGCTTCACTGAGTGGAGTCCTTGAAGAATCCATGTCTCTGTTTCCAAAAGGAAAAATGCAAATGTAGATTCACATCTTTAAGAACAACTACAAAACTCTTAATAACCTAAACTGAAATAGGACATATTATAAACATCTAAAAACATTTCCAGGTGAACTACCTTATATTCATCAAATTCTGATAACTTGCTCGCTTTCAAAAATAATGAAATGACAATGCAAAAGTTATGAGGACGATGAGTTTCTATTCATCCATTAATTACTGAATATCAACACTTGTGTGACAACACCACTTCCTGCATAAGTTATCCTCGTTGCTGAGCTATGGTCCCACCAGGTTTGAATACAGTACAATCATTTTCTTGAGATTGGATTCTTGCTGTCTAGATATTTTCTAATGTTAAATGCTGTTTGAAGGAAGGTACTTCTTGCCACTTCTTGCGACATAATGCAGATTATACATTCAGTACCCTACCAAAGGAGCTCTGTAGAAAGATGATGGAAGGTCAGAAGGGTCCCAACCTGAAACATCACCTATCCATGTTCTCCAGAAATGCTACCTGACCCGCTAAGCTACTCCAGCACTCATTTTTTTAAACCAAAAAAAGTCTATTAGTTTTATCAGCTAGGCATTTTCTCTTAAATTCAAACTAACTTTGGCTTCAGTTTATATGGTAAGAGAACATTAATTCCCCCCCCCCTTAAAACATTTCAATTTCTAAATGGTGAAAGGCAGCCAGTTAAGAGCCAAAGAACGCAAGGAGTCAAGCTGAGCTGAAATGAAAACCACATCTGCTGGAATAGAAATTATGACATATATTCATGAATTATTACTGCATTTGCATCATGTATTTTGTCTCAAAATGGAGCTAAACCCATTAATTAACTTCAAGAGTTACCCACAAATACATGTTTGAACTAAATGGTTTGCTACAAACGTACTCAAAATCTAATCGTCTTTTCCTTTTCTAATATTTCGCATCTCAATTAAACTTTGATACATTTGTGCCCCCCCACCCACCCAAATAAAGCATGCCCAATACCTACCTGCCAGCAGGTCCATAGTCTCCTCGGTCATATGGTGGGGGGCGTCCATACGGATCCGATGGAGGAGGCCCACGACTGTCAGATGAAGGAATTATATTATTGGCCGGTGGTGGGAAGAAAGCAGGATTTACATGAGGCGCTGGAGGAGGTGCACCTGGAGGGGGCCCAGGAAGATGTGGAGGTGGAGCAATATTAATAGGAGGGCCAAGTGGGCCTGGTGGACGTAGGGGAAAAGGACCAGGTGGTGGTGGAGGTCCTTGCTGAGGAGGAGGGGGACCTGGAGGAGGACCATAGCCTGGAACAGGTGGAGGAGGACCAGGAGGGAGCGGTCCCATTGGCGGTTGCCCAAACGGTTGTCCTGGAAACAGAACTGGAGGTGGAGGGCGATCACCACGATTTGGTGGCCCACCTAATGGAGGAGGAAGACCTTGTCCAGGTGGAGGCGGACCTGGTGGGCCTGGTGGGCCAGGAGGACCTGGAGGTGGCCGTGGCGGACCTTGCCCTGAAATAAGAAAGCAATGCATTTACATTCAAAGAATGATATTAAATCTACATTAAAATAAGATGGCAGTTTAACTTAGAAGACAAATTAAATAATTAACAATGCCATTTTATTGGAAATATAAATACAGTCACTTTTCCAATAAAAAGTTCTTGCATGGTATTTAATGTCAGTAAACATACGTTGAACAGAGACACAAGGGATTGCAGATGTAGGTTTACGAAGAAAGACACAAAAGTGCTGAGTAACTCAGTTGGTCAGGCAGCATCTCTGGAGAAATAGGATAGGTGACATTTTGGTCAGGATCCTTCTTCAGACTGAGGACGTATAGGTACAGGTGTTTCATCACCTACAGTTGCAGGGCAACGTTCCAAGAGAGGGTGTGGCTTGAGTGGAAAAGAGATGAAATTAATGAACCAAGGAGTTGTGGAAGCAGTGGTCTCTGCGAATGGTGGGGAAAGGGTGGATGTGACTTGTGGTGGGATCAAGTTAAAGCTGGTAGGAACAGTGTGTTGGATGAGTGGCTGGTGGAGTGAAAGGACCAGAGGAACAACAAGTATTGGGGGGTTTTTAATCCCTGTAAGCAATTCCATCAAAATGTGATTAAGCAGCAATAATGCTGATTTAATTTAAGCCCAGAAAATAAACGATTTAATTTTATTTTGTAGGATGTGGGTGCCAGTGCATGCCTTCCCCACCACCACTACTCCAAATTTGGCCAAGCAAAATCAAAGCCATTTAAAAATGTATTATATTGGTGGATCTGGAGTGAGATAGTGAATAGTTTACTTCCTTGAATAACATTTGCACAGTTGGTTACAATTAATTACTTGAATTTAAGTTCTCTCAATAATATAAATTTTAAACTCATGCCTGCAATCTAGATGGTCATCCAATAACAATCTCTAACCACTATATTTTTACACCGCCAACATTTACATTTTTTCTAAATTGAGTATAAAAAGGTTTGAAGGGTCAGTCAAACTAAACGAATCATACTAAAATCATACCCAAACAGAAAACATTGGAAATATTCATCAGATGAAGTGACTAGCACCTGAAATGCTAACTTTTTTTTCTTTGCACAGATGCTGCCTGATCTCTTGAGTGTTCCCAACATTTCTTGCTTTTATTTCAGGTTTGAAGCACTTGTAATTTTATCCCCCCCCCCCAAAAAGAACCAGATGCTCAGTGGCACAGCTGCTGCCTCACAGCGCCAGAGACCCAGCAGGCATGATATTCACCTCCAGAAAAAAAGTAGGAAGTATTGTCTAGGTGAAAACATTTTTCCTCGTCTCCGTTCTAAATGGCTTACCCCTTATTCTTAAACTGTGGCCCCTGGTTCTTGACTCTCCCAGCATTGGGAACATGTTTCTTGCCTCCAGCGCGTCCAAACCTTTAATTACATTATGTTTCAATAAATGACTTCATACAGCTAAAAAAAAAATATTTACAAAATGAAATGCCTCTTTGCCTAGCATTGAGATGAGAAAACTTTTTCACCCCGAGTTATGAATTTGTGGAATTCTCTGCCACAGAAGGCAGTGGTCGTCTCTTTCAGCAGCACCGCAGTCTCCCTTTCTGAGCTCACACCCACTTCTTCTCACCTCACCTATGCTCACTTCTCCTCACCTACACCTCGACTAATCCCCTTGCCTCAATGATACCTCACTACCAAAGCTCCTCATCCCTAAACCTCGCCTCGACTAAACCGTACATCACTAAACCTCGTCCCTCAAATAAACCTCACACCCAAACCACACCTCAACTCAACCTCCCACCTCACGACTAAACTACACCTCACACCTAATCAGCGCCTCGACTAATCGCCGCTTCTCACCCGCTCCCGCTATTTATAGCTCCCCCCTCCCCCTCCGACCGTTGACGGCGCCTCACGAGCGGAGCGGCTCCAAACAGGGGAGCGGGACCGAGCACGGAGATGCCCGAGAGAGCCGGTGGGAGGGGCGCACTTGCACCGACATTGAGCCCGAGCCCCCACGGCAGCCGCAGCCCCTCCCCGCGGGAGCGAGGCAGTGATTAGTCGAGGCGGGGATTAGGTGTGAGGTGGAGTTTAGTCGTGAGGTGGGAGGTTTAGTTGAGGCGGGGTTTAGTCGAATCGAGGGATTTAGTCGAGGTGAAAAATCAGATTCATTTCTAGGAAAACAAAAAATCGGAATTCCAATTAAAATCGGAAGAATATCATGCCCGACCCAAGTTCCATCATGATCTCGGGTAGTGTGTGGAGTTTGCACATTCTCGCTGTGACCATGTTGGTTTCATCTAACATCCTAAAGACATGCTGATTTCATAGGTTAATTGGTCTCTGTAAATTGCCCTCAATATGAATGGAGTGTATGTAAAAGTGAGATTACAAAGAACTGGTGTTTACTTGAGATTAATAGCTGGCATGAACTCGATCGAAGGGCCTGGTTTCATGCTGTATCTTTCAATCAATGATAACCAATCCACTTGGACATCCCTCATTTCTACAGCTCAGAAATGATCACAATTGGATCATATCAGTTATTATGGCGTTTACTAATTTACCAGTAGAAATGGAAAATCAAATCAACCACAGACATTAATCGGGCAAAAAATGTCAACTGAGTAACATAAAGCCCAAGAGATGCTTCAATAAGCCCAATTAGTTCATTACACCAATATACAAGTGCTTCTGCAACAAATCTGAAAAAGAGAAAATGCTGAAAGTACTCTATGTGACAGTCAGCATCCATGGAGATAAAAAATAGTTCATATGAATTAATAAAGAGCATCAATGTGAAGCTTTTTTTACCTCTCTCCATGGATGCTATTTGCCCTCCCGGGTATTTCCAGTATTTTCTAATTTCATCTGCAATATGAAGAATAGGTGAATGGTGATAAAAGTGAAACACATTAACATATGCATGTAATTGATATACTTGACACATTTAAAACGGAGACAGATAAATAGGTTAACTAGTGGGGAAATGGGGTATGAAAACATCAGTAAGCAGTATTTAGAGCGGGTGAAAGAAATTAAATATCAAACTGATCTGTGGAACAAAATTGCTTGCTTTCACACAGGATAATGTGCAAATCTGTCATATTTGAAGAAAACAAGAATTCAAAAAGATCTGGACATTAAATAACATGTGACACTTTTGCTGGTCTGCCCAAAATGTAGGTAAATAATATATACTTTGATATTCGCCAGGGAAAGGAGGCGGTCCTCCTGGTCCAGAAGGTCCTGGGAATCTGTCCCCACCAGGGCCAGAGGGTGGAAAGCGACCGCGTCCCCTTCCACTTTGGGAAAATGCTAAGCGACTGTTCAGTCCTGGAGGCCCAGCCCTGCCCTCACCAGACATTTGACCAGACTGAGTAGCTGTAAGAAAAAAAACTATGATTTGCACTTAAACACAGAATTTAAAAATGAGTACCATAAGTAGTTAATATTTTCCCCAATATGCATTAATAGCAAATTCAAATAATCTTGTACAGGGGTATCAAACTACCGGCCCGCAGGCATGATGCGGTCCACGAATGGGTCCAATGCGGCCTGCAGGATGATTTTGCCGATGCCAGGGCGGGCTGCAGCTATCCCCAGTGCTGGATCGGGCCACGTTCGCGCGTGCACGGCGCAATCCGGCATGCATGGTCGCATTTTGCCCGTGATATGAAGTAAGTTAAAATGAGTTTGACACCCCTGACCTAGTACCTGCTACCTAACCCTACAAATGCCCTTCTGTAAAGTTAAGAGTATTTGGGAACATCCTGCAGACAGATGGTGGCAAAAATCTATGCATGGAAGTAGATTTAACATAAATGCATACCAACTGTTTACCCAGAAAAAAAAGGATTTATGTATGTAACAACAAGTTTATCTAGATATTGTTATTTTATAAATTTGTTTTCAGAAAATCAGAAACTTAAAAAAATCATTGACTTGCTAATTTATAACTGGTCAAAACAAGTGCTGTCATATCAGTATAGAAGTGCTTAATTTAACATTTCAGGAGTTTAACATCTAACAGAGATTTCTGCATAATTTTGCAGAATTCAAAATTCAGCAGCTTGACAAATGTTAACAAGCAATCCAAGTAGAAAACATATTACATTATATTACATATAACACAGAATAACCAAATATACAAAGTTACCATCTCAATACGCCAATCATTAAATTTCCCTGTACATATTTATATATTCTTACATTTCCGAGACTGCATTTCAAATTGACTCAGTGACTGTTTATTGCAGGGTGTGACAATAGGATTCTGTCCATGCATATCTCGTTTAGGAAGCATATCCATCAGTTTTTTGGATGAACTTTCAGATCCCACACAAATAAGTGCAAATCTAGTTAAAAACAAAAAGATAGATAACTATGGATTTATAACTATTAGTATTTTACAAACATCCAGTGACAATGCAGACATTAAATATTTGACAAATCTATAAAGTTAACCAGTTTTCTAATTGAATTTTCCTGTTCACTTAAGATTGTCATTACCACAGATTTCTGATGAACATCTACTATGTAAAGTCTAAATCACTTGCAGTTTAATCACTTACTGCCAATTATTTGAAAATATCAAAATAATTGTCATTGTTCTACTCTTAGCCAGCATAAATTCATGTGCTCTCACCCTTTAGACTGCCCATTAGCTCGATTTTCAAAAAACTTTATCTCCAGAACATCAGTAATGCCCATTGAATGCAGAGCTTCAGTCAAATCCTCATCTGTGGTCCACTGTAAACAAAGCATAGAAACAAAATAATCTTGAGGACACTTAGTGCCATTATTTTTGAATGAGATGCTTGGTAAGTAAACATGGAGGGATGAATACCCAAAATACAAATAGACTCATTAACCAATACAAATTAACTCATTAACCAATACAAATAAACTCATTAAGATTTTGCTTATCAACATAGGATATTTTGTGACCACAAATGGGACTCTAGGATTGTGTTGCCAGGGTTGAGGCTGCCTATGAGCAGCTGGAGAACATTCTCAAGGGGGTGAGCGAACCTTCTGAAGTCATGTACATTGGCACAAATAACCTAGGGAAATAACCTAAAAGGGATGAGTTCCTGCAGAGAGAAAATAGGGAGTTAGGCAAAAGGTTAAAAAGCAAGACCTCAAGGGTAGTAAAAAAGTGCTGGAGAAACAAAGTGAAGAAATCTTTCAGCATTTTGTTTTTTGCAGACGAAGAATCCTGGGGAGTCAAATGTTACCTCCAGGGTAGTAATCTCTGGGTTACTCCCAGCGTCATATGCTAAAAAGGGTAGGAATAGGGTAGGACAGATTAGTAGGTTGGGGAGTTGGTGCAGAGAGCAGCGATTTAGAGTTTTGGACAATTGGGATCTATTAGACAGGTACTTTCAAACGTTGATTGTGTAGGCAGTTTTCAGGCAAAGAGTAATCTGTCAAATGGGAGGCTTAGTTCAAGGTCTGCACGTTCCTAAGAGGCTGGCAAGAGTAAGGAACACAGTATAACAAAATATATTGAAGCTCTCGTCAGAAAACAAGAGAGGTAGGGTTCAGGTAGCTGGGATCAAGCAAAGACTCATTGTGAACAAAGAGTGAAAATGCATACCTCCAGATTCAGGGATCTTTTTCTTCCCAGCTGTATTCAGGCAATTGAACCATCCCAACCACAGAGAGATCCTGAGCTACCATCTAGCTCATTGGAGACCCTCAGATCATCTTTAATCGGACTTTATCTTGCACTAAACAATATTCCTTGTATTCTGTCTCTGCACACTGTGGTAGGCTTGATTGCAATTTTGTATAGTTTGTCCTCTGACTGGATAGCATGCAACAAAAAAAACTTCTCACTGTACCGTGGTACATGTGACAATAAATTAAACTTACTAATTAACTTGGATGGGCACCTGCTGGCAAAGATAAGTTGGGTCAATGGGCCTATTACCATGCTCTATGCCAATTTTGCAATGACCAATTTGGGGCCATCCAATATTCCGTACAATGTCTTCTTTCATCAATCTCATCACGCTGTAGCAATGGCCTACTTACTATTAAGCGTCATAATTTTAACATTTCCATCTTGCTTTCAAAGCCCCTAATCCATTCTACACTTAATGTTCTTCTGTCATCTCACAAGACATCTGCCCTCCTTCAATTATGCCCTCTCATTCACCCTTTTAATTTAATCTCTCCAATACAGATGGCTGTGCATTTAGCCTCTTATGCAGAGCTGGAAACATTTGCCTCACTCTTCTCCAAGTGTTCTTGTTAAAACCAACTGCCTGATTAAGTCATCTGTTCAGACCCGTACCACTCTCTGGATCAAAAAGAATTTTCAGCATTATTGGTTTGGTGCCTTTTTAAAAATATAACACTCATGTGAAGCCTCTTCAACATTTCTGCGATGTTAAAGGCACCATATAAATGGAAGCTATTGCTGGATCCACACAACATACTGATGTGCAATGAAGCACAAAAGTGTAGATCCAATATTAATCTTCTAAATGGTCTTGCTAATCATCAATAAATAAATAAATAAACAAGCAAATGGATAAATAAATATCAGGGGTGGGGCTGATATGCAATGATACGCATGTAGTCAAGGAAACCTAAAGAATCAGCATCAGAGAAAAACAATGGGAATAACCTCCATTAGCAGAATGAATTAGCTTTTACATTCAGATTACGGGCATGATTGTTTGCAATGGAAGTAATAGCTCATTACCTGACAGAGTTTACCAATCTATTTATGTTCTGAAACAGAAATGTGTTTATTTCAAATAATTGACACCAGCTTCAAAAAAGACATTAGCAAACCAAGATACAATTGTATAATAAAATTAGAATAAAAATAGAAACATGTATCAATGCTTACCCAAGTTAGATTTCCAATATACAGAGCTATTCTCTTGCCCGTATAAGTGTAAACAATATTTGGACCCAATGAGTTGGACGTTTTGCCACCATCCTCCGAAACAGATTGTGGTATACTATCCATGTAATCACGATCCTCAGGTGCATCGCCATTATTGGCAGATGGTGATATGACATCATCATATAAATCTATCTGATCGTGCCCACTGTACTCAGTCTCCTAGGTAAGAACATAATGAGAGTTTGCAATAAACATTGATATGTTTATTGACATGAACAGTCATGATTAAATTAAAAGTTCGGCGTGCATTTAAATATAATTTGTTCTGCTGGAATGAAGCAGCTTATCTGTAGCACTTTCAACAAGAAAGCACACTCAAAAGATAATACTGTGCCAAAAACAAACACTGGGGCGCAGCGGTAGAGTTGCTGCCTTACAGTGCTGGAGACCCGCGTTCGATCCCGACTATGGGTGCTGCCTGTACGGGGTTCTTCCTGTGACCTGCGTGGGTTTTCTCCGAGATCTTCGGTTTCTTCCCACACTCCAAAGACGTCCAGGTTTGTAGGTTAATTGGCTTGGGTTTGTATACTTAGGACAAGTGTAAATTGTCCCCGATGTGTGTAGGCTTGTGTTAATGTACGGGGATCGCTGGTCGGTGCGGACACGGTGGACTGAAGGGCCTGTTTTCCGCGCTGTATCTCTAAACTAAATGCCACAGCACAATAAGTAGGTGTGAATACCAAGATATTAAAACTCGTCATTATGGGCCACACAATGCAGGCTGTACTTAAAAATATATTTATGGTAAATGGGCACTGGCTAGGGCAGCATTCATTGTCCAATTGTAATTTGAATGTTTCCAAAATGGGATTAACTGTGAAATTACCTTATTAAATTTGCCTGCAGTAGAATTTCTACAAGACTAATAGCAACACACCAAATCACAACTTGAAATTCCTCTCTCTTTAATGAGTCCAAATGCTACAAGAGTAATAGAGGAGAAACTAAAAGAGGAGGGGCATACATATTTTTTTTTCATTAGGGAGAACATCAGGCAGTACTCGGGATATTTCATGGGGTCAGTTCAGTAAGTGAGTGGAATTGAGAATTAAGAAAGGGGCGGCCACTGATAAGATTGTACTACAGGCCGCCCCCTTGTCAATAGGAATTAGAGGAGGAAATGTGTTGGGAAATCATAGCTTTCCGTATATCAACTGGGTCTGGCACAGTGCCAAGGGCATGGATGTGATGGTATTCGTTAAGTGTGTTAAGAAAGATTTTCTCAATCAATACATGTGGATGGCCGATTATAGGAATTGGGACATCATGCTGCAGCTGCTCTAGATGTTGTCAAGGCCACAATTAGTGTATTCTGCATTGTTTTGGTCACCCTGGTGGAGGATATCATTAAACTTAAAACATTTAAAAAGTAATTTTGGTAATTACTAGGTCTTGAGGATTTGAGCAATAAGGAGACTGGATCTTTTATCACTGAGCATAAGAGGCGAGGGATGACCAGAGAGGTATGTAAAATCATGAGGTGAAAACATAAGGCTAACAGCCAATCTTTTCCCCACAATAGAAGTGTCAAAATTTACAGTTGGTTTACGGTGAGGAAAAAGATTTAAAAGGGGCCAGAGGGCAACATTTTCCAGAAGGTGGTGCATAGATGAAACAAGTTGCACATTATGTGGTAGAGGTGGGTAGTTACAATATTTAAAAGATACTTAGATAGCTGCATGGATAGAAAAGGTTTAGAATGAGCCAGACAACTGGGACTAGCTTGTTTAAACTACTTGAATGGTATGAAATAGTTGGGCTGAAGGGCCCATTTCCATGTTGTATAGCTCTATTAACTATCACTGGAAACAGTTTATACTACAAGATTTGAAACCCTAACAAATGTCATCCTACCTAACTCCAAAGATAAAGAACACAACTTATCCATTATTTTCGCATAATTGGAATTACTTATTTGTAAAACCACTGGTTTCCTTCTTTCAAAATTTCTGGAATATATGAAATAGAATCAAGCTTGTATTCTTTATTGATTTAATGTCACCTTACTTGTACATGTCATGCTTCTGATTATATCCAGGATTCATTATGCTTTATCAAGTACTTGCCAATTTGACTGTCATTGCACCATCACGGGTCGCTTTCATATTATATATGTAATTATGCTAACTGTAGCAATGATTTTGCTCATAAACAGAATTTGTACCTTATCAGAGCTAACAAAGTAGAATGTTATTGTTACAGGAATTGTAGCACAGTGGCGCTGCTAGTAGAGCCACTGCCTCACAGCGGCAGAAACTTGGGTTCAACGCTGACCTCACACGAGGTAGCACTTTCTCCCTGTGACGGAGTGGGTTTCTTCTGGGTGCTCTGATTTCCTCCCATATCCCAAAGACACATGGGTTGGTAGGTTAATCGACTATTGTAAATTGCCCCCAATAGGTAAAAGGGTGATAGAATCTTAGAGATATATGGGAACTTTTATAACAAATCGGATAAAATGCATAATTAGTGAAAACGGGTGGTTGGTAGTCAGTATCGACTGCAGGCTGTTTATATGCCCTCTCTCTTTGACTATACATCAAGTAACAAATTTAACTTCAAAATAACATTCACTTGGAACACCAGAAGCAACATTGAATCAAAGACAGAAGCCCATACAGTTCATTGTGTCAACATCAAAAGAAAAAAAGTTTAATCCCACCTTCCAGCACAATTCATTCCCAGTGTAGGAAAGAACTGCAGATGCTGGTTTAAATCAAAGGTAGTCTGACGAAAGGTCTTGACCAGAAACGTCACCCATTCCTTCTCTCCAGAGATGCTTCCTGTCCTGCTGAGTTACTCCAGCATTTTGTGTCTACCCACAATTCATTTCCCTCCGAACCAAATTATTTATCCACTTTATTTTATTAAACTCTTCCTCCTTAAGTGTGACATCAGTATTATGTCCCTCTTTCAGCCTCCCATAAGAAATACAGTGCCCTCCATAATGTTTGGGACAAAGACCCATCATTTATTTATTTGGCTTTGTACTCCACAATTTGAGATTTGTAATAGAAAAAATTCACATGTGGTTAAAGTGCACATTGTCAGATTTTAATAAAGGCCCTTTTTATACATTTTGGTTTCACCATGTAGAAATGACAGCAGCGTTTATACAAAGTCCCCCCATTTCGGGGCACCATAATGTTTGGGATGCAGCAATGTCATGTAAATTAAAGTAGTCATCTATAGTGCTTTGTTGCATATCCTTTGCATGAAATGCCTGCTTGTAGTCTGCGATTCATGGACATCAGCAGTTGCTGGGTTTCTTCTCTGGTGATGTTCTGCCAAGCCTGTATTGCAGCCATCTTTAGCTTATGCTTGTTTTGGGGGCTAATCCTCTTCAGTTTTCTCTTCAGCATATAAAAGCCACGCTCAATTGGCTTCAGATCGGGCGATTGACTTGGCCACTCAGGAATTGGCCATTTTTTAGCTTTGAAAAACTCCTTAGTTCCTTTAGCAGTATGTTTGGGATCATTGTTTTGTTGTAGAATGAACCGCCAATCAATGAGATGAGGCATTTGTTTGAACTTGAGCAGATATGATGTGCCTATACACTTCAGTATTCATTATGCTATCAGTAGTTGTATCATCAATGAAGATAAGTGGGCCAGTACCTTCAGCAGCCATACATGCCCCGGCCATAACACCCCCACCACCATATTTCACAGATGAGGTGGTATGCTTTGGATCTTGGGCAGTTCCTTCTCTCCTCCATATTTTGCTCTTGCCATCACTCTTCATCTTCATCTCATCTGTCCACAAGACCTTTTTCCAGAACTGTGGTTGCTCTTTTAAGTACTTCTTGGCAAACTGTAACCTGGCCATCCTATTTTTACGGCTAACCAGTGGTTTGCATCTTGCAGTGTAGTCTGTTTTCCTGTTCATGAAGTCTTCGGCGGACAGTGGTCATTGACAAATCAACACCTGAAGAGTGTTTCTGATCTGTCAGACAGGTGTTTGGGGATTTTTCTTACAGAGAATTCTTCTGTCATCAGCTGTGGAGATCTTCCTTGGCCTGCTAGTCCTTTTGCGAATAGTAAGCTCACCAGTGCTCTCTTTCTTCTTAATGATGTTCTAAATACCCTGTAGTTGATTTTGGTAAGCCTATGGTTTGGCTGATTTTAAGAGTTTCATTCTTGTTTCTCAGTCTCATAATGGCTTCTTTGACTTTCATTGGCACAATTTTGGTCCTCATGTTGATAAATGGCAATAAAAGTTTCACATTTGAGATAACCAATCGATTTCCCAAGCAATAAGAACAATTATAATTAGTTCTTGCTTTAACTCCCTTTGAAATGGTTAGCTGAATTGACAAACAAATTTTCACACCAGTCAAGAGATATACCATAGGGCAATGTTTAGACAACTAATTCAACCAGACACTTATGCAATTAAATGGAGTCAGAAAACATTGGAACCATATGTAAAAACAGTGATGGAGGAAGTCAGCAGGACATGGACAAATTACATTTTGAGTTATGGCCTTTCTTTACACATGCAATAAAACAATTTTCAGAAGTTTGCCACTAAAAGCACAAAAACAGAAGATGTACCATGAACAGGTGACTCTAATGGTCAATGAGAAATATAACCACAAGGTATTAATGTTTCACATATAACAAAAAGCAAAAAAGTTCAATTTTCAAACAGCACTATGCTCTCTATCCCCAGGAAAACACTAAAAAAGCTTTAAAATTCAATATTTATTTCTACTGGTCAATTTCCTGCTCCTGTACAAAAAAAATGATTGATTATCTTTACTCTTTCAATCCTTGTATTCAATATTCTGACAGAGTAATATTCAATTTGGATGCACTCAAAGAACTTTCAGAATGTGTAGGAAGGAACTGCAGATGCTGTTTTAAACTGAAGATAAGACACTGGAGAAGGACTGGGTGATGTTTCAGGTCAAGACCTTTCACCCAACTGCAAAGCAATAATGTGTTTCTAACATTTGAAATAAATCAACTTTGAAAATGAAGTAAGATTCAAGAGAGTTTATTGTCATGTGTCCCAGATAGGACAATGAAATTCTTGCTTTGCTTCAGCACAACAGCATAAATAAATACAGAACATCAGTGTGTCTATATACCATTGAATATATATATATACACACACACATAAATAAGCATATAAAGTGCAATAGTCTATTAAAGTTCAGATTTTTGTTTGAGTTGAGTTTAGTAGTCTGATGACTGAAGGGAGGAAGCTGTTCCTGAACATGGATGTTGCAGATTTCAGGCTCCTGTACCTTCTACCTGAAGGCAGCACAGATGAGTGTGTGGCCAAAATACCAAAGTAAAACATAATTAAGGATTCAGTTAATTGTGCAAGTTTTTCAATATTCATCCTGAATTTATACTATATTTACATTAAAATGCCAAATCAAGGATTAACATTGGACATTGCTTGTGGCAACTAATGAGAGATTCAAACCCGGGTCATCCCAAAATACTCATACGACCACTTTATCTGAGACGGAAACGAAAACAGTTAAGCATGCGGCGGAGGAGTAAGCCCCCTCCCTCCCTCCGGGGGGTGGGGGGCAATATGTACTATTTGCAAGGACAATCGTAGAGTTTGACACAATTGTTACATTTTTGAAGCAATTGACAATTTGGAAAAACAACATAAATCAATTAACTTAGACTAAGAAATGTAATACTTAACTACATTGATGAGTAACATCAAGTTCGCCCTAATATCAAATGTGAATGTAGCGCAGAATATAGGGGGGGAAGAGCAGTTTAAAAAAAATGGCGATTCAATTTATTCCACTTTGTTAATTTAAATAAAAAAGTTTTCACCCTATGTGTGTGCTCCACCGAGGGTTTGGGCGAGCACTGTGTTTTGAGTGAAGATACGCAATCACTGGCCGCCTCCCGCTCACCGCCGCCATGTTCGCATGTTTTGTTCTCTCAGATGCGCTTCGAGTGCGCGGTATACCGAGACGAAGCAAAACCAGGCAAGGAAATTAAACCCGCGGTCATTTAAAAAAAAAAGACAAACAGACGCTAAAAACGGCCGCCTGGCATAAAAATTAACCCGTTCCCCGAAGTTCTCAGCCTTCCACACAACGCTGGGCGGGAAGCCGAGCGCCTAGGCCTTGCTACTGGGGAGAAGAGGGGTCGCGTAGACAAGCTCGGGGCTCAGATATATGAGTGAAAGGGCTGAATGAGCACCTCCGCTGCATGGTGCACACACCACCGGTGTCTGTGCGGTGACAGCCCGGGCCCACCGTTCGGGGGATACGGCAGCCAGCTCCATTTTAACCCCGCTCCCCTTCCCGTCCTCGTCTCTTCCCACCGCCTCCTGAGGCGGTCGGAGACCACTAGGACGCCGCGTCGTCCCTCCGGCTGCTCCCAAATGCGAGTCACGCCGCTCAGATCGCATGGGCTCGACCGCCGTTACCTGATTGAACTCCTCGCCGACATCCGCGTAGATGTCGATGTGATCCACACCGTCGGCCATTTCGCCGCGTCTCTACGCTCGAGCGGCCGTTTGAAGCGAAGGGTCGCCGCGCCACTTCCGGAAACAGCGCCGCACACTCCCGCCCGCCGCGCTCGGAACTGCAGCCTGCCCCCGCGGGACTCATGGAGACACGAGCAACTGCAGATGCTGGAATCTTGATGGGAATAGTGTAGTATAGTATATCTTTATTGTCATTTTCCTGAGTACTCACATACCCAGAGGAAACAAAAAAACGTTGCTCAACCAGTGTCCATTCAGTGTGCAGTAAAAAATAAATAGAAATAAAAATACATATATCATGAACAAATTAAACACTCTACTCTCTCCTAAACATCAACAGGCGTTCCGATCGGCAGCGGCACGACAGTGGCTCTGCTGCAGTGTGTCCAGGTTGGTGCGCAATACTTTGGCAGGGGGCAAAGTCAGTTTATCAGTCTTATAGCCTGCGGGAAGAAGCTGAGGAGCATTCTGCTGGTTTTGCAGCTAATGCTCCTGTACCTCTTCCCAGATGGCAGGATGGAGAATATGTGATGCGATGGGTGGTAGGGGTCTTTGATGATGGAGATGGCTCTGCTGATACATCTCTTCCTGTATATGTCCAGCAGGAAAGGGAGTGGAGCACCAATAATCCTGCTGGCGGTCTTCACAATCCTGTCTAGTTGGTGCCGTTCGTACGCCTTGCAGCTCCCGAACCAGGAAGTGATGCCGTAGGTTAATGTGCTCTCGATTGTCCCCCTATAAAAAGTTTGTATGTGTGTAGTGGGGAGACCTGCTTTCCGTAGTCTTCGGAGAGGGTGTAGTCGCGGCTGGGCTCTCTTGACCAGTGCTGTGGTGTTGGTCATGGACGTCAGGTCATCTCACAGGTGGAGTCCTAGGAACTTCACGCTGCTGACCCTTTCCACAAGAGTATTTCACCAAATCTCACTTTATATTCGTACATATATTACTCCGAATTGCATGAACTCTAACTTGAAGAAGGATCCAGACCCGAAACGTATCTATCCATGTTCTCCAGGGATGCCGCCTGACCTGCTGAGTTAGTCCAGCACTTTGTGTCTTTTTTTGTCAACCATCGTCTGCAGTTCCTTGTATCTACTCTAACCAATCTCCTGTTTAGGACCATCTTGGAGATCTTCTGTAAATTGAAATACACATGCCCACTTGTTTCCTCTTCCCATACTCTACTAGACATTCAATTTATTTTCAAGATCCCATATTTCAAGATCCCATCTGTAACAGCTCTTGAACCACGTCTTGACAATTGCTGTGCTTCTGTTGTATGTTGCTCCTGCCAGTTTTTACCCACTTCATTGTACTGTACTGCCTCGGATTCAGACCCAATAACAATGAAGGATCAGCAATTTTGTTAGTTTTCTTTCAAATTTTATTTAGGCCTATTTATTAATTCCTTGCTTATCCTTTGCTGAATTCTGTAACACTCCCAACCCTGAGGTTTTCTGCTTATTCTGACAATTTTACTTTTTTCCCCGTAGTTTAATATTGTCTTAAATTTTCAAGCAATCCATGGTTGTACCACTTTTCCTGTTATCATTTTGTCCTACTTCAAGATATACCATATGGACATCCTGTAGATGTGTTTCTTTTTTTATACTCACCATTTAACCCTGTCCTCTTTGTGAACAGATAATTGTCAACAAAATCATTTAAAATGTTGTTGGAAGCAATATCAAATAGCACTTGCACCAGGAGTCTGCTTACCTCAAAGCTGGAATCATGAAGAAGACATGTTAGTTTAACTTCTTCCTTAGAAGGTTCAAGAGATTCGATATGCCTCTGAATACTGTAACAAACATGTATCAATGTTCTGTAGAAAGTATCCTGACTGGTTGCATAATGGCCTGGTATGGCGATTCCAATGCTCAGGAACACAAGAGTCTGCAGAGAGTGGTGAACTCAACTCAGTCCATAACAGGTACAGAACTCCACTTCATTGAAAACATCTACAAAAGACGCTGCCTCAAGAAGGTGGCATCTATCATTAGGGATCTCCACCATCCAGGCCATGCCCTTGTCTCATTGCTACAATCAGGAAGAAGGTACAGATGCCTGAAGCCCTACACCACCAGTCTCAGGAACAGTTACTTTCCTATAACTATCGGGTTCTTGAATCAACCAACACAACCCTAATCCTACCTCGACAACAGAATACTACGGCCCGTCTTTTGCACCACCTGTTTGTTTCTAGTTACATTTTTGCACTCATGTCTTGTTTTTGGACAGTCTTCTTTCTTTTAGAAATGTTATGTATGATTTATGTGTAATTTCTTGGCCATTTGTCTGGATCAATATGCTTGTGATGCTGCTAAATTGGAGAATTAAATGTTTATTGTTTAAAATTGGAGAATTCAATATTAGAAGCCTCTGATCCCCAAGGACTTTCCCTACAGTTAACCCTAATTAGTATTATTAGCTGGGAGGGACCACCATGGAGGTGGTCCTGCGTTCCGTGAAGAGGTGCTAATGAGGTAGAGAGAGAGCTAAGTGAAATGAAGCTTTGTGCTTATTGATACAATGCTTTTAAAAAGAAACTCAGGATGTCCTGAAGAGTTTTACAACCAATTATATACTTTTAAGATTTCATCAGTGCCGTGATGTAGGAAATGTGTCATTCAATTCTTGCACAACATGGTCCTATTTACAGCAATGTGATAGTGATCGGAATGTGTTTCAGTGATGTTGGTTGAGAGATAAATATTAGGCATAACACCAGAGGGAACTCGAATGCTATCTTTGAAATAGCTGCATAGAAAATAGGTGCAGGAGTAGGGATTTCTGCCCTTCGAGCCAACACTGCTTGTAGCACTAGCGGATTCTATATATCAGCTCAAGAAGAAAAACAGGACTTTGATCTATCAATTTAGTATCTACTATGTATCATATCCAACTGTGCAGCCTTACAGGAGAGTGCTTTGGCACAGTCTTTTTCTTTTTGCTGTCCTACTAAAATGTACGTATAATTTATGTTTTTGTGTGTTGTTTGTGTCAATGGGCCTATTATGTTGTTACAAGCAAGGTTTTGTACATAAGACAGACACAAAATGCTGGATAGGCAGCATCGGGATCGGCAACGGGACAGGCAGCATCTCTGGAGAGAACAAATGGGTGATGGTTTAGATTAAGACCCTTCTTCAGACTGAGAGTGAGTGGAGAGAGAGATCTAGAGATGCATTGTTAGCTCAGGGGAAGGTGACAACGAGACATACAATCAGTAAAATCAGTAAAATCTAAACAGGAGGACAGTGAAACTAGTCAGTTAACTAGGATGGGAGGGACAGAGAGGGAAAGCAAGGGTTACTTGAAGTTAGAGAAATCTATAATCATATGAATATTGGGATGGCAAAGGGAGTTCAGGAGGAGGAGGAATGTTGGAACGGAAGAAAGGGTCATCACCGAGGGGTTGAAGCCACCTTACCCGAGAAATAGGCCGGAGGCAGAGTTGGTGGCAAAGGAAAAAGAGCTCAACAGCAAACTCCTGGAATTTGGGCTTCGCACCCCCTCTCCAACTGGACCCTTGACTTCCGGTTTAGTTTAGTGTAGAGATACAGCATGGAAACAGGTCTTTCAGCCCACCGAGTCAAACTGACCAGCGATCCCCAGACACTAGCTCTATCCCACACATTAGAGACAATGTTTTACCAAAGCCAATTAGCCTACAAACCTTACATCTTTGTAGTGTGGGAGGAAACCAGAGTACTTGAGGAAAGTCCACAAGGTCATGAAGAGAATGTATAAACTCCATACATACAGATTCCATAGTCAGGATTGAACCCAGGTCTATAGTGCTGTAAGACACTACCGCTGCACCACTGTGCTGCCCCATATAATATGATAAATAATCACGTGATAAAATATCAACTTGTGCCCATTCCCTGGACTGGGACTTGAACCCTCACTTCTGGCAAATCAGAGCCGAGAGCTGTCATGGGGACATGGCTGTCATTTCATTCAAATACATTGTTTCAGTGAGAAGAGAAATGTCTTGCAATAAATAGAAGCAGTGGGAATAAGCAGCAATATGAAAATAAGATGATAGGAAGGGAAGGAAAGAGAGCATAGAGGACTGTATTTGTTTGTAATTGGTCCTGGTAAATGCATTCTGTTATTTAGGATTCCACAGCACAAGAGTTGAAACCTGTCTCTTGGAGAGCGAAAGGGAAATGGGAGGAACTAGAACAGAGGAAGTGAACAAAAAAAGGAAACATAGAAGCGGTAATTTCATCTCAGCTGCCATTTACACAGAGAGTGGTGAATCTGTGGAATTCTCTGCCACAGAAGGTAGTTGAGGCCAGTTCATTGGCTATATTTGAAAGGGAGTTAGATGTGGCCCTTGTGGCTAAAGGGATCAGGGGGTATGGAGAGAAGGCAGGGATGGGATACTGAGTTGGATGATCAGCCATGATCATAGCGAATGGCGGTGTAGGCTCGAAGGGCCGAATGGCCTACTCCTGCACCTATTTTCTATGTTTCTATGTTTCTATAACACCACCTTGAGTTTTACACCAACTCCACTAAACCAGATAAAAAGACTAAAATTTGCCCATACAATAACTTATTGAAACTAACATAAATAGAAGACCGATTATGCTTGCAAATGGAATTTTGTTTGCAATATTTTCTTACAACGTTTAATGTCATGTTAGTTAAAATAGATTCATGATAATACCACAAGATAATAAATATTTTATTTAGAAGTATTTGGCATTTGCAAGAATATTTATCAACAAAATTCTTTCATTAAACATTACAAATATCAATTTGAAGGCTACAATTTTTTATTCAAAGAACAACTGCAGGAGGCACTCTGTGGATCAAGCAGCATCTATGGAGGGAAATAGACAGATGGCATTTCGAACTGGGACCTTTCTTTACTCAAATCATCCAATCCTTAAATCCAGAGAAGTTGACTAGCAGAAATTATATTTTAGTAAGTCAAAAATCACCAAAAAAATTACAGCACTGAAGGAGGCCATTCAGCCTATCGTGTCCATGCTGGTTCTATGCAAGAGCTTTCCAGCTCATCATGTTAGGTTTAGGTTGAGATTTCTTATTGTCACATGTACCAAAGTATAGTGAAAAGCTTTGGTTTGCATGCTATCCAAACAGATTGGATACACTATACATAGGTACAATCAAATCTAACTCAAGTACGATAGATATAGCAAAGGGGAAGATGCAGAGTGCAGAATATAGTTCACAGCATTGTAGTGCATTGTACCACATCTGTTTTATAGACTTTATCCAACGTCCCCAATGGGATAGAGGTGTATCAGGCAGTACCCTTGCTTATAGTTTTATATAGCTTAAAATCAATAACCCCACTCTCACCATCGACGGCACCACTGTCTCCCCATCTCCCCAGGCCCGCAACCTTGGCGTGATCTTTGATTCCACCCTCTCCCTTGAGCCTCACATCCGCCATGTCATTAAAACCTCCTTCTTTCACCTCCGCAACATCGCCAAAATCAGACCCTCTCTCACCTCCCGCTGCTGAAAGACTCATCCATGCCTTCATCTCCTCCCGACTGGACTACTGCAACTCACTTCTTGGCATCAGCTCCACCTACATCAACCGACTCCAACTGGTCCAGAACGCAGCCGTCCGACTCATCACCCACACCAAATCCTGGCATCACATCACTCCACTCCTCAAACAACTTCACTGGCTTCCCATCTCCCACCGGATCACCTACAAAATCCTGGTCCTCACCTACAAAGCCCTCCACCATCTGGCCCCCCCATATCTCACTGACCTCCTCTCCCCCTACCAACCCTCACGGTCCCTCAGATCCACATCAGCCGGTCCCCTCTCCATCCACAAATCCAACCTCCGCAGTTTTGGGGACAGAGCCTTCTCCAGGGCAGCTCCCAGGCTCTGGAACTCCCTCCCCCAACTGATCCGCAATTCCGTGTCCCTCACCATCTTCCAGTCCCGCCTCAAGACCCATCTCTTCACCTCTGCCTATCCTTAGCCCCACGTCCCCCTCCCTTTTCATCTGTGCTTGAATTGCCTCATATTGTGTTTTTAATTGAATTCTGTCTTTAATTTGTGTACTAGTCATGTCTCTACTATTTATTTAATCCCGCTTACATGTTTTTCCTCTACTTGCTAAATTTTTGTAAGGTGTCCTTGAGACTCTTGAAAGGCGCCCATAAATAAAATTTATTATTATTATTATAATTATTATTATAGAAGGACCATTATAGAAGACTGATAACAGAGAAGAAGAAGCTGATCCTCAGTCTGATGATGTGCGCTTCCAAAGCTTCTGTATATTTTCCTCGTTGGGAGCAGGGCGAAGAAGGAATGAAGATAGACACAAAAACCTGGAGTAACTCAGCGGGTCAGGCAGCATCTCTGGAAAAAAGGAATTCTCCAGAAGGGGCTCGACCTGAAACGTCACCTATTCCTTTTCTCCAGAGATGCTGCCTGACCCATTGAGTTTCTCCAGCTTTTTGTGTCCATCTTCGGTCTAAATCAGCATCTGCAGTTCCTTCCTACACAGAAGAAAGAATGACCTGGGTGGGTCAAGTCTTTGATTATGTTGGCTGGTTTTCTGAGGCAGTGTGAAGTGTACATGGAGTCAATGGTGGGAAGTCTGGTCTGGGTGTGATGGACTGGGCTACATCTATAACTCTCTGCAATTTGTTGTGGTCTTGGGCAAACCAAGCTTCGATGCAACCCAACAGTATGCTTTTTATGAGGCATCTTCTCCCATGGCCTGCTGTTTGTTTTTCCTGCAAAGTACTTAACCAATTTACTTTTGATTGTAATGATTGAAACTATCTCCGCTGTACCCCACACCAGTCCCTCTGGAGTTTAACATCTCACTCTTGTAAGAAACTTTCTCCTCATCACTTATCATTCTTTTACCATTTGCCTTGACTGTATGTTTTTAAACCTTCCGCCATTGGACACAGCTTCTCTTTATCACATCTGTAGTCAGGATTGTACCCAGGTCTCTGGCGCTGTAAGACAGCAACTCTGCCACTGAGCCACTGTGCCATCCTTTTAATTCAACGTGCAATTCTCCATGACATAGTAACCCTCTATAAGCCTCATTTCAGGAGTGTGATGGAATCTTTCCCACTTGCCTGGAAGAGTGCAGCTTCAACGAAATTCAAGAAGCTCGATAGGGTATAACAGCCAATGAGAGAGGCACCCCAACCACAACCATGCGCTCACTCCACCACTGTAGCTCTGCAGTAGCCATTTGAACCATCTGTAGCCTGCACTGCAGCATCTCACCAAGACTCCCTAGGTAGCACTGTCTAAACCATTACATCCACCAGATAGAAGGACCAGGGCAGCAAAATCATGGGAGCACCACATTCTGGAATTTGCCCTCCAAACCACACAGCTTCCTGATGAGAAATATATCAGTTCCTTTGCTGTTGCTGGGTCAAAATCATGGAACTCCCCTCCTAACAGCATTGTGGGTATACCCGCACCACAAGGACTACAGGTGGTTTAAGAGGGCAGCTCACCATCACCTTCTCAAGGGCAATTAAATGCTGGCTCACCCTGCAAAGTCCACCTCTCTCGAATGAATAAGAAAAAAACTGTAAATACTAATGAAAAATGGGATGTATTTTAAACCATTTAAGTAATTTAAAAGCCATTTATTCACCTGGGTGAAAAGATTGGCACAAAATAAGACAGATAACAAATTGATCGTGACAAGACCTTGAAAGCAACCCTCCTTTTTTTACAAATGGAAAGAAAATGAGGCAGAGAAACTGGGCTCTCCCAAATCGGTAATAAAAACAGTCATTATATGAGTCAAACTATTTGTTGAGAGATAACTGTGATTAGCAGTAACGCTATCTCTCTAAATAAAATAGTGCTCAAAAAAAAAATATACGATGATTCTGTAGGGCAGACTGGAAAACTCCCAGGATGTTGAGGTTTTTGATGTTTATTCTGTATCAATATTCTCTCCAGTGGCCCGTTCTGTAATCAGCTGTACGGCGTAAACAGAAAATGCAGGAAACACTCGGGAAGTCAGACAGCATCTGTGGAAAGTTATCATTGAACATCATCATAACTGGAAAAGTGAGAAAACAAGGTCATTTCAATTAGCAGAGAAGATGGGCAAGGAATGGATTATGGGAAGAAGGCAGGGGAAAGGGGCTGAGAGGGAAAAATAGAATAGTCATGATAGAATGGTGGAGCAAACTGGATGGGTCAAATGGCCTAACTGTTCCTATATCTTATGGTCTTATGGATGGATCACATTAAGGTTGAGGTGAGGGTCATTGTGGCAGGAAGCTGTTCGTAAGCTATTTGCTTGATTGGTTAATGAGGAAAGTCAGTGGGAAAGAACACAAATAAAAGAACATGAACAAAAAGATGTGAAATGTGAAATATCCGGCTGGTCAAGCTGTGCTAATGGAGAGAGAAAAACTGAGTAACTGTTGCAGATGGAAACGTGTTGCCGAACTGGTAAGTTCTAATACAAAGAATGAAGGTGAATTGCCTAGAGTTGTTAAATTCAATATTGAGACCAGTGGGCTGCAAGTTACCCAGACGGATGATGATGTGCCATTCTTCAAGCTTACTTGTTCGAACAATGGAGGAGGCAACAGACACATGGGTCAGAGTGGCAGATGGAGAATTTAGGTGACAGACATCTGGAAAACTAGGGTTGCCACTGTGGACTAAGTGGAGGGGCTCCTCAAAGAGGGAACCCAGTTTGCATTTAGTTTCTCTGATGTAGAGAGAGGACTATATTAAGAGTACCAAATGCAATACAGCACCTTGGAGGAAGTGTGCACAAATTGCTGCTTTTCCTGGAAGGACTCTTTGCAGTGGGAAGGGAAGAGGTAAAAGTGGTATTGGATCACAAATGCTTGCATGCAAAAGGCCAGTGAGAAGTGGTTGGTGGAAATGGGCAACGGAACTAAATCTTTGGAAGACGAGAAGATGTGTGTTAATGAAGGTGGTGGAAAAAGTGCAAAGGATGTGATGAATGTAGAGGTTGATCGAGTTGGAGGTGAGGGATGCACTTTCCTTGCTCTGTCCAGAGAGCAGTTGTGATGGGTTGAGTTGTGATCTAGGGGTCTGTCAATTATGGAAGAAGGGAAGTCATGGCTTAAGAAGAAATAAATATCTCAGTGGCATCTATGTGTCAGTTCAAACAATTCATCAAGTACAATGATGGAGGGACTCATTGCTGGATGAATAGCTTTGTTACATGATAGCAGGGTGGGAAGGGGAGTTAATATACTTATGAAAGTCTGTATAACTGCAAAGGTTGTTTGTCCATTGAGACAGAGAGGTGCAGAAGGGGAAAGGAAGGGTCAGAGGCGGACCATGTGTGACAACAGGATGAAAATTGGTACAAAAGTTATTACTTTTTTTATTTATGTATGAGTGAAGGAAACAGCATCAATACAGTCACCAAACTCATGGAAGAAGAGTTGAGAGAGGAGCTTGAATAGGACTTCAACTAAAATTGTTGCATAAACCCAACACAAAACAAAACAGGCACTGTTTGGGCCCATGTAAGTTCCCAATGCTACCCCATTAGACTCGAGAAAGGGATCAGCGATATTTCCTTTGTTTTTTTTGTCCCTTTGTGGCCCTCTTTGAAACTTAAAAAAACACTTATTTTCTAACTTTTCCAGTTCTTATGAGAGGTCTTTGATGCTCTAACTTTGATGATATTTTCCTTTTCACAGATGGTGCTCGACCTGCCAAGTGTTTCCAGCATTTTCAGGTATTATTACAAATGTCATCACTTACATATTGACTCTAAAGCTGAGAATATCAATGGAGCTGCAGGTATAATCCAGGGGAATAAAGGGTTTTAAGTATAAATGGTGTCACAGAGCGCTCAAAGAAATGAGAGCTGTATTGAATGAGCTCTTGGATTATGCTAAGAAGACAAACGTATTAAAACTGGGAAGAGGATATGGACCAGGAGTCTGATAGCAGTAGAGAAGAAGTTGTTCTTAAGTCTGGACATCTGAGCTTTCAAGCTCCTGCATCTTTCCTCAGAAGGTAGAAGAGAATAAAGGGAATGACCACGGTGGTAGGTATCGTTGAAGATACTTTCAGCTTTCCTGATGCATGCAGAAGGTGGACTGGATGGAAGGAAGTGACGAGCCTGTGATAGACTGGGCTGTGTTCAACACTGTCTGCAGATTTCCCCTGTCCTCACAAACTCCAACAAACTTCACATCCAATGGACCATCCTCTGAAATTTCCTCACCCTCCTCCATTTTGAATAGACCATTTCTCTTGTGATTTCCTGGAAGAAGTCTTATTTCTCCCTGCATCTAGATCGACAACTGACTAACCATTCTAACTGCCCCCCAGCTTATTTTAGAGGGTAGTTGAGAGTTATCCATGTTGATTGGTCAGGCTATAAATAGTCCAGATCAGATAAAGATATCACATGTCCCAATCTGTTTGACAACAGTGTGTCAGTGGTGTTTTAACAACAATCCAGTTGTTTTATGGTTATCATTGTTAACAGGAACTTTTAAATCCAGTTTCATTAATTTAAATACTTGAATATTAATTTTCCTAGCCATCATGGTGGGATTTCAAGCTCTTATGTTCTGATATTTCCAAATGATGTGGAAGAAGGCCATTTGATTAATTAAATCTACACCATCTGTCAGATCATTTTTTTGTCTTCAATCTCAATTCCCTCCTAATTTCCATATGACCCCTTCTCTCCCGCTCATCAACTCGTCCTTGACTGTCCTCTCAGTCACCTTACACAAGAAGTTATTTACAGTAATCAAAAATGTCCGTACCTCTAAATACAAGTTCAGTAACTTAACTGTTTCGTTATAATATCCATTATATAGCGGAAATACCAATATTGTAGTTTTTCATCTTTCCATTGCTACATTCAATCTGTTATTTCCATTCTAAAAGTTCATCAGCTATCTGGTCACGTTTTCAAATTATCTACCACACTTATGTTATATTTAGTGAATCAAATATGTGAAAGGACATATGCCCCAAAAATGACTGAGTGGAAAGTACCAACAAAAGTGTTAATTAAATGGTAGGAGTTGCGTTGATTGTCATCACTCATTACCATAAGATCTCCAGGAATAGGAGTACCAATAGCATAGTCAACCATTCAAATAAGTCATGGCTGATCTGATCTCGTTCTTAATTCTACTTTCCTGTCAGATCCTTATTACCTTTGATTTCTTGTGCTGTACAAAAATTAATCTCAATCTAACGACTATTGTTTGAAATAGGTTCCTCACCTGAAAGGGCACCTCTTCATTCCCTTCCCAGACGCTGCCTAACCCGCTGTGCTCATTTTGCATTTTGTGTTCTGCTCATGATACCAGCATCTGCCACCCTTGTTCAGTAACTCAATCTCCTTCTCTCTGTGATTCAAAAAAATCGAAAGTTTCACATCTCTCCAAGAGAAGAAGCAATTTCTCAAATCAATTTTTAGTGAGCATCACCTATTCTGAAACTCTGTCCCCTTACCATTCATCCTGTCAAGCTCGATTAGAATGCTCCATGTGCCAATAAGATCATTTCTCATTCTTCAGAACTCCAATGAGTACAGATCTAAAATCAATCATTCTAAGAATTCTGACTGATTACTTACAACCAGAAGTAAAATAACTTCCCCAGCTGTAGTTGTTCCAGGAAACAGTTCTGTATACATCCAGTGAACATCCTCACATCTATCTTCATCAGTTTAATTTGCTCATTCCATATGAAGACCAAAGGCATCAATGATTGTAAGACATAGAAGTGGAATTAGGTCATTTGGCAATCAAACCTGCTCTGTTGTGACTTTACTGTTAAATCCTCCCTTTATTTCTTGATTTGTACTCTGAGACATCAAAGATTATTTCATTCTACTTCATAATCATAAAATTTTCAGATAAGTTTGATGTGTGGTTTATATTTTCTCCAGGACTCTTATACCGACAACATTAACAGTGAACAAGAACGGACAGCCTATTAACTGCCTATGATTAGTTTTTATGTGATAGAGCTGGAAATAACCAGGTCAAGTGCCATTCAGGTGGTGGTGGAGACAGATACAATGCTGGTGTTTAATAGACTTTGGGCCAGACACATGGATATGCAGGGAATAGAGGGATCCTTCTCCATGGATTGTCACCTTGTCGAGGTGGAGAAGCTTGCGTGGACCTGAGACCCTGAGAGCAATGCCGTCTGGAGCTATGCTCTTGGTAGGGCCATCCATGGCAGTAAGGTCGAGGCTGACCTTAGTGGAGCGTCACAACGGCTGGGAAGGCGGATGAAGGCTTTAGCAGATAAGGGTCTCCAGTCGTCTTGAACTCCATGCCACTGGATCCTGACCCAAATCTGTCAAGGACCCTGGGGTGGCTGTCTGTGCGCCAGTCTCCCCACGTTAAACAAAGTCACGTACAGGCGTCCTCCATATAGGGAATAGCACCCTGGAGACACCCATGGTCTGCCATGACCGACTAAGGGATATAGATCATGTGCAGGCAGATAAGAGTTTGACTTCATGTTCGGCACAGACATTGTGGGTCGATAGGCCTGATACTGTCCGTACTGCTCTATGTTCAATGTTCCATGTATTTCATGACTGAATAATACTTCAATTCATTCCAATTCCAAACAACTGCAGATGTTGGAAATGAACCAAGTAGGTGAAAGTAAAATAAACAGTTTTGATGAACAATTTTTGTTGACATGTAGTCTCTATCTTTCTCCACATATGTGGCCTGACCTGTTGAGCATTTTGTCATTTTTTGTTTTCATCCTCAATTCCATCTGCTCCATATATTATGATGCATTGGTCATACAAACGGATCAGCTTTTCTGGAACTGATTTCACTCATGGAAAGTGGACAAATCCAACTGGCAAAGATAACCTTGAGTTTATGTATTTGGGACATTTTCCTGGAACAATACATGATGTAACCAATCAGAAATTTAATTGGAGCCAGCAACTGTAGGCTTTTGGAATGGAAATCCTGTGAATAATTGTTTCCTAATTTCACTTTTAAATGACCTTACTCTATTTTAAGAATGTGGTTGCGATTATTCCTTTTCAAGGAAATAACTTTGAACTGATGGAGATATTTGATAGGCTGGATACAATTAAATTATTTGTATCCAGTCCATCGAATCCTACCATCAGGTTATCCTTCAACCTTTCAAACCAGAGAATACACACCAAGTTTATAAATGCTGCTTATAATTTAACTATTTCATTCCTTTATTAATACCTTATGAAACCTGAAATGAGTGAGAAACAAACCTACAATTTATTTTTCATGCCTGGAAGGGGCCGTTTTTATACAATCATTGGGGTTGAGGGGCGGGGGGGGGGGGGGCTAATTGGAATAGTCTTGCATTTTGGACATTGAATTTTCTAGCAATTGATGGTTAAGTTTCTTTTCTAGAGAGCAAGGGTGAAGTTCTGCTTAGAATCAGGCTAACTAATTAATGGATGCCGAGTAAATTTCAGACCCAGTAGAGTCCCAGAATAACTTTTACCTGACAATTGTGGGACGCTATAATAGGCTCCAAAGTGAAGTCGGGCAATATTACTCTCAACAGTGCATCTCCCCGATGCTGAATGCATTATATTCATCCTGAATAGATGGTTAGTGAAATGACACAGGGCTGCCAACATTGGGTGAGAGTTGGGAGTGAGAAATTGTGAGAGACCAAGCCTGAAGGAGCGCAGCGACTGAGGAGGGGGGGTCTCCCCTCCCATTGGTACGGTGCTTTCGCAGTTTTCAGCTTGAAATTGTGCAATCTGGTGCATACTGTAACAAGTTTTTTAACTTAGACTTGAATGCAATATTTATGCTTTAAATTGGATTAGCTATGAATAAGGTTAGGCTAAATTACATTCCTAATTACATTCCATAGTAGAGCCAGGATCTGATCAACAGGTACAGCACATGAATGATCTTTGTGTATTCATGTATGGAAATCAGATTATAATCAAACACTTGGCCCATGTTGACCATCCTGGGTCTCACTGCACACCTGCTTTGACTGCACACATAGTACTATTCCAGACCTTGACTCTGGATGCACACTTGGCCTTGCTCCTAGCTCCTCTGCACTGACAATATATCTGGCCCACACATAAAGCCCCATATCTGATCCCCTGGACTTAACCTATTACGTTCAAGTCCACAGGTGTAATGTGGTAATCTTTTATGGGGCACTTCATGGACCAAATTTTGTATAACAAAATTTACTACATCCATTGGCTTCCTTGTTACCTAACATGCTAGTTACTTTGTCAAAGAAGTCATCAATTGGTTGAACACAATTTCTCATCCATAAAATTATATTCACTCAGCTGTATATGTATTCTGTTAACATTTCCTTCATTTTCCTAACAAACTGTCCTGAAGTCATTTTCACCCCAATATTTTCAGTATTTTGTTGTCTTCCTTTCAGCTGGGACTTTTCCGAAATGCAAAGTCCAATAAATATATATTTGACCGATATTATTCTATTAAATGTGATCTTGAGTGTACATAATATTTTCTGTGGTATTCATAACACAACAATGATAAAAAGAGCTTTGTTTTGATTGCACTTACCAACATGCATACATTATCATATTACAGTTAATATGTACCGAGGGTAAAGTTTTGTTCCAATGCTCCCCATTCCCAATGACTTTTACATTGAAGTGATTGAAATCCAAGTGAAATGGCATCAGAAAAATAAAACCTCCGGAATGGATGATATTCATTACACGGTTGGTTGGAATCAGTATCAGCACAATGACTATATTAAACTTTGAATCTTCATATGTTCTGGTTCAAGCTAACACTATAGACAAATAATAACCTCCTCACACACTCCCCTGCGAGTATCTCTGTCACTCCATTAAAATATGCCCCTTCTTTGAACAAGCTCTTATACATCGCATCTGAATCAGTTTCCATCTGATTCCACTCCTTGAGGATGTTCATATACGTGTTTAATTAATAAAACAATAAAGAGATTGGGGACATTTCTATTCAACCTGTCAAAGGAATTTGGGGGAGGGGGGAAGTTTAGAAAAACGCAGTGAGGTAAACAAACATAATTGTTGAGTGGCAAATGACAACAGTGCTACCTTCCCAATATTTAACTGAAGGAAATAATGGATTATCGGGGCTCTATGTTGTGACAGACAGCCTGACACCTTGCCTGTAATTTTAATATTACACTTATTCCATTCCCCTGGATATTCCGGATTAATAAATTTAGGTTTTGTCAACTAATTACAAATCAGGCTAATTACAAATCAATAACATTAGCCAACTCCGAAACACGAAGCGTTGAGCATTGGGATCCAGACATCACGGACAACTTGCCTCAGTTCCCCGCTCACATCTGGCAGTGCTCTCTGTCTGAACCATCGGCCATGGAGCGTTTTTGAAAGTGGGTGGGGCTGAGCGATTACTGATCACTCGCCTTGGGGGTATTCGGCTAGGAAGTGGAGCAACCAAGTGGGGGAAGGGTGGGAAGTTTTTGATATTTGATGTATTAAAATCATGTTTTAGTGCATTGTAGAAGTATGATTTCAATGTTTCTTGTTTTAAGTATTTTTAAGAGGTAACTTTTTAAGGGGTGACATTTTCCACACAAAGAGTATTGGGTGTATGAAACAAGCTGCCAGAGGAAGTAGTTGAGGCAGGGACTATCCCAACATTTAAGAAACAGTTAGACTGATACAAGGATAGGACAGGTTTGGAGGGATATGGATCAAAAGCAGGTAGAGTAGCTGGGACATGTTGGCGGGTGTGGGCAAGTTGCGCCGAAGGGCCTGTTTTCACACTGTGTCACTTTATGACTACATTATACCTCCACCTCGCATGAATGCTTCAAAATCAAGTGGACGAGTTTTATTGCCATATACTCAAGCATAGAAACATAGAAAATAGGTGCAGGAATAGCCCATTCGGCCCTTCGAGCCAGCACTGCCATTCAATATGATCATGGCTGTTCATCATTCCTGTTTTTTCCCCATATCCCTTGATTTCGCAAGCCTCAAGAGCTAAATGTAATTCTCTTGAAAACATCCAGTGAATTGGCTTCCACTGCCTTCTGTGGCAGAGAATTCCACAGATTCACAACTCTCTGGGTGAAGAAAGTTTGTCCTCATCTCAGTCCTAACTGGCCTCCCCTTTATTCTTAATCTGTGACCCCTGGTTCTGAACTCCCCCAACATCGGGAACATTTTTCCTGCAGTTACAGTAAGTGAAAATCTAGCAGGATGCTTTCTCCAACCACCCCCATTTGAAGGCCACTGTCTTCCATCGTTTCTACCCAGTGCTTGGTACCTACTTCCAGCAGCCACTGGTTGTCTTCCAGGATGCACTGAGCCCAAGCCTGAAGGGCCTGTCCCACTTAGGCGATCTTTTGGGCGACTACAGTGGCAACAATTTTTGCTGTTGGAGATTGTCCTAGGTTGTCGCGAGGTGTCGAAGGTGAATGCTAGTAAAACTAGTCCCTGACAGTCGCCTAAAGGGACAGGCCCATAAGTGCGTCGGAATATCGTAGATCAGGGGATCAGCGACCAGCTGTGTCACTCGTTGGTCAGCCCACTCTCCAAGTCGCCGATAGACACAAAAAGCCAGAGTAACATCCAATTTCCTCTCTGGGTCTGTGGACTGACTCCAAGCACCAAAGGCCCATTGATCCGCGGCGCTGCTCGATACGTGATTGGCTTTGTGGAGATCAGAGCCAGATGTCACCGTGTCCTGGCACAAGGCCCTACACAGCTCTGCTAGTTGGACAGGGTTTAGTTTAGAGATACAGTGCAGAAACAGGCCCTTCAGCCCACCGAGTCCACACCGACCAGCGATCCTCACACATTAACACTATCCTACACACACTAGGGACAATTTACACTTATACCAATCCAATTAACCAGACCTTCAGTCTGAAGAAGGGTCTCGACATGAAACGTCACCCATTCCGTCCCTCCAGAGATGCTGCCTGACCCGCTGAGTTACTCCAGCACTTTGTGTCTATTGGTTTATACCAGCATCTGCAGTTCCTTCCTACACATGAACCTGTCCAAATGCCGTTTAAATGTCATTGTGGTAATTTCAAGTGTAGAATGAAGATAAGAGTGTTTAGTTGTCGCGTACAGCGACATTAGAACAATGACATTCTCAGTTGCTGCACCTTAACAGGCCGGTTACAGATACATGTAAATAGATTGATTTAGTTTACTATTGCCACCTGTAGCGAGGTACAAGGAAAAGCTTTTGTTGCATGCTAAACGGTAAATGAAAGCAAGCTGCTCACGATGTACAGATAAAGGGGAACGGGCGCAACATATATAATCAATAATACAATGGATTAATAATCAGTAATATTGGGTAATCATCCCGGCATATCAGCCGAGGCCCAAGTATTAACATTACAATTAATGCCCCACAGCACCGGAGACCCGGGTTCGATCCTGGTCTCAGGTGCTGTCTGTGGGGAGTTTGCACGTTCTCCCTGTGACCGCGTGGGTTTCCTCCAGGTGCTCCGGTTTCCTCCCACATCCCAAAGACGTGCGGGTTTGAAGGTTAATTGGCCCTCTGTAAATTGCCCCCTAGTGTGTAGGGAGTGGATGAGAAAGTGGGATAACATAGAACCAGTGTGAACGGGTGATCGATGGTCGGCACGGACTCGAGGGGCTGACACTGTGTCTTTGAACTAATTATAATATTCAACAAATCAAGACTTACCTATCGGATTTGAACATGAACAATATTATCCCAAGGTTGCAGTGTATTTGAAATGGCATTTACTGCAGAATGGTTATTCTTTGTAAAGTGAAGGGCAAAGTTCATCTCTACAAGTTTCATTTTCTAAAGTTAATTTGTTGTGTATATTTACCATCTTGCGTTTGCTTATTTGTTCCCGCGATACATGAATCCAAGACTTACATTTAAAGATGAACAAAATATCAATTTAAATACAGATATCAACTAATTTCCCCGATTGAGTATGAATATTGATTTCTTTAACATCCCTTCTCTCTCCGTTCCTCCCGCACCCAACTACTACCTTGATACTAGCTGCAAAGTTGTCTTGTTGGGTCTCATTATGTAAGAAGGAATGGCAGATGCTGGTTTAAACTGAAGAGATACACAAAATGCTGGAGCAACTCAGCGGGACAGGCAGCATCTCTGGAGAGAAGGAATGGGTGATGTTTCGGGTAGACACCCTTAGAAGGGTCACGACCAAAAACGTCACCCATTATCTCCAGAGATGCTGCCTGGTCCATGCCGGTCACTGGGCGAATTCGGCACAGAGACGCTCATGGCAGCGGTGCAACGCTTCCGACGCCTCCGACGGCCCGGGACTCTTGCACTGTTCCAGGGCCAGAGCTGCAGCGTGAGAATTTGTCGAAATGCGTGAGTCTCATGCTCAAAGCGTGAGAGTTGGCGCCCTGAATGACATCACCCACTCGAGAGCCACGGGACTACCTGCCACCGTCACAGACATCAGATCTGTCTTCCTGGGAGTGAACCTGCAAAAAGCAGGAAAGCAAATGGCTCAGGTGATGTCTTCAAAACCTACGCAGACCAGCTGACAGGAGTATTTGTGGACATCTTTTAACTCTCCCTACTCCATTGTAAAGTTGCCACTTGCTTAATGAAGACCAATAACAGCCTGATAGTGATAACAAAGAAAACCAGGGTAGTGTATACCAATGACTGCCATCAGGTGGCTCCTACAACCACCATCATGAAGCGCTTTGAGAGGCTGATCATGGTGCATGTTAGCTTCAGCCTCCCAGACAGCTTTGATCCACTGCAGTTCGCCTAACGCTGCAACAGGTCCATGGCAGATGCCTCTCCCTGACTTTGCACTTATCCCAGGAACATCTGGATAACAAGTATACCTACATCAAACGCATATTTATTGATGGCAGCTACACCTTCAACACGATAATTCCAATCAAGCTCATCTCCAAACTCTTCGACCCAGGACTCAGCAGCCTTCTCTTGAACTGGATCCTCAACTTCCTGACCCCTAGATTGCAATCAGTAAGGATCAGGAACAAAGAGAAGTTTCGACACTAGTGCTCTGTAAAGCTGCGTTCTCATTCCCTTACTATACTCACTACATGTACACAGGGCCGGATTTAGATAAAGAGAGGCCCTAAGCTATTTCACTTGTGAGGCCCCACGACTAGAGGACCATGACTACCCGACAGTGACAGTGTGACACCTTTAGATCATCCAAGAACGCACAGCAAAGCCTTTACTTCCTTAAATAATTAAGGAAATTTGGCATATGTCCAAACAATTTTACCAATTTCTACAGATGCATTTGATCAGCTACTGAAGAAAGGTCTCAACCCTTCCTGCTTCCTGTCACCTATTCCTTTCCCCCAGAGATGCTGACCCGCTGAGTTACTCCAGCCTTTTGTGTCTAAAATTCACCTACTGTATTGAATGATCAAATTACCTATCACACTAAAACTATGCTTAGAGGATGATAGAGTTCAAGGGCATATGCCCCCAAAATGTCTGAACGCAAAATACAATAAGAGCAGGTAAAAAATGAGAGTCTTCATGTTGATGGCAATGATCGATTCACATATGACCTGCAGTAAATAAAGTATCAGTTAGCGCATGAGTTTACTTAATTTAATTAGTTCATGGTAAATTTGACCATGCTCTTAATTCCACTGCCCTGTCAGCACCTTCTAATCTTTGATTTCCCCTGTAGCTGGCAATAATTTGCCAAGTACCCCATCGGTCTCACTGAGCAGAGGACTTTCCTCCAAAGAGTTGGCTGAATAATGGTTCTGGCTCGGAGTCAAGGGTGTAGACAATGGAGCATACTTGTAATCAGTAATCACCAAGCCATCAGGATTACAGAAGTGGTTGAATGATCCAATGCTCTGTAAAGGGAACGGATGGTACCTGTTGTCTGATAGCTGCATAAGAGCATTACCAGAGTGCAGGAATGTACAGCAACAGGACTGGACGTGAAGAATAAATTCATTTCGAGATAATAAGATGAAATTATATAATTATATAAATGAAGGATCATCGAAGACATCAGGAGTGACAACACCAGAAAGCAACGGTTGCAAGGAAGAAGTAATCCCCCACGTATTGAATAGGGAGTCAGGATAACACGCACCATGACCCTAGCCAGTTCACAAGGGTACTGGTGAATCCTCAGCTCAGTAATAGAAAGTAAATCTAACGGTTCATGTTAACTAATCAGCATATGAAAAGATGAATGGAAGGCGTAGGACTACACTTAAGAGGGAAATTAGAAGGGCACAAAGAAGACAATAAATAGCTTTGGGGTAGAGGTGATTACAACAGGATCTTCAACAACTGGATCAATGAACTGAGGAGGTGGATGGCAGATGGAGGTTAACACAGATAAATGCCAGATGTTGCCTTTTTATAAGTTAAACCAGGGTAGGACTTACACAGCAAATGTTTGGGCCCTGGGGAGTATTATAGAACAGAGAGACTGAGGGTTGCAGGCACATAGTCCCTTGAAAGTGGCAACAAATATAGACAGGGTGATGAATAAAGTGCTTGACATGTTTGCCTTCATGAATCAGAGTACTGAGTACAAGAGTTCAGGCATCATGATGCAGCTGTACAAGACGTCGGTAATGCCACAGCTGCAGTAATGTGTACAGTGTGCTTATTTGGAAAGGATACAAAAAGGATTTACAGGATGTTACTGGGTTTGGAGAGTTTGAGTTAAAAGAAGAGGCTGAATAGGCTAGGACTTTGGAGTGTAGGAGGCTGAGGTGACCCTATGGAGTTTTATAACATTATGAGGAGCATTGATGCAATGAATAGCCACAGTCTTTTCCCAGAGAAGAGGAGTCTAAAACGAGAAGGTTTAGGTTTTGGGTGAGAGGGGGGAAAACTTAAAAGGAACCTGAGGGGTAACATTTTCCACACAGGTGGTGCATATATGGAATGAGCTGCCGGAGGAAGTAAATGAGGGAGATACAATTATAACATTAAAAGACACTTAGAGAGGTACACGGAGAGAAAATGTTCAGCAGGCAAGTGGGCTTAGCTTGGTTAAACAACTTTGGCGGCAAGGATGAGTTGGGATGAAGGGCCTATACTGCTCGATGACTACACGACATTATAACACTAAGCTTAGTGCCACTGTGTGGTGGAAGATTGCAACCTTCACGTGGTCCGCCCTGTTTCGACGAATGCAATCAACCTGGCGTGCACAATCAAGTAAGATCAAATAGAACAAATTGTCCTATAACTTTAGGCTGTGCACGCCATACGCAAGTAGAAGAAGTGCCACTGTGTGGTGCAGGAAGTGAAGAGAAGGAACAAACATGATGGCAGAGTTTGTGGATGTCATTGGGAAGTAGCTGATGTCGCAGTACAGCATGAGACCATGAGGATATTACGTAACATGATGCATCATTGATTGTACCCAACTGGTTTCATTTACGGTACATTAGGATGATAAAGTATTATCTAGATCACTTAAGGCCTCACCATCATCAAATGAGTCATTTGAGAATTTGTTGGAACAAGAAATGTTCCCACCTTATACTTAAACTGACATAATGAAGGAGAGACACTTCAAAAAGTGATCCATTCAACATGTGGAAAAAATCATATGAGAAAAGTCAATAGTTTGTTATAGCGTTATGCTTTTTTATCACCTTCCATCCACATTAAGAAGAAAGAGCTATGATAATTCCTTAAGAGTTAAGGCTTTTGTAGAGATGTGATTATGTTGTCATCAACACCCTCCCTCTAATAATTGAATTACAACAGGAAGTAAAATAGCTTTTCACACTCAGCAGCATGTCGATGAAAAATACTCGACTGTGAATACTTTTTACTTGATGTTTGCATCCATGGAATGGAGGCAAAACATGGCCATCAACTGTGTAAGAATCTTCCCTTGCCAAATCCAATACCCCACCTAATAGCCACAGTCATCCCAGCCAATTCCGCTGGGAAATGGAATACCTGTTTGTATTTCACCTCAGCACTCTTTGGGCCAAAACGTAGAGGGATCCTGGTGTGACAGAGATTCAATTTAATTTGTTGAAGCAATGTTTGCCAATGCTGCTGTGTGAAAAGCAATTTTACTTCCTGTGTATCAAATTTTCTGACATTATTTATTACATTCCAATGAAATTGAGGAGTCATTATGAAGGATGATTTAGACTTTGAACATCCAATAACTGCAATACCTTGTTTGCAAAGCAAAATCCCTTCCAAAAAAAGACACAAAGCACTGGAATAACTCAGCGAACATAGATTGGTGACATTTCGGGTTGGGACCTTTCTTCAGACTGGGTGAGGGACCTTTCATCACTTCTTGAGATGCTGTCTGACCTGCTGAGTTACTCCAGAAATTTGTGTCTTTTTCTAAACCAGCATCTGCATTTCCTTGTTTCTACAAAATCCTTTCCAAATTAATTCCAGTAGACAATGAGCTACTCAGACCAGAAACGGGAAACTTTGACAACATGTGAAACCTGACCACTCGAAGGGGCGAGAACTATTTCTACATGTTTATGCCATAACGAATATATGAATAATTCAGTAATCCAATCAAATAAAAAATAACGCTATCTATAAAAGCCTAAATTCTTACAATTAGCCAACTTTTTTTTTCCTGGAGAAACTATTATACTTTCAAAGATCTGGGGATTGGTTTGTTCATCTGGAACTTATCTTTATGGTGTAGATCTCTACACTGTTAACTCATGATTGTTCCTCAGTGATCTCAATCCCTGCCCACAATGTGTCCCCAATCTGAGATGAATTTATTCCTGTCAGAGTCAGACTACTTAATTATAATTAAAAAAAGGTTGCACAAGAAAATAATAGAAATGGAGCCACTGCATTTCATCTTCTACTTCTAATTAACCATTCCCTTCCCCTAATGATTATGTGCTCATTGCAATTTTGTACATAACCCCTTTTCTTCTGTTGCCACCAACAGAAGATTTAGCATGAGATTTATATTTTGAAGGCGTTTGAAATGGGAGTCACTGTTGATAAATGTTGTTTATTTAAACAGTGTCAATCCTCTACTTGTTACATCAATTAATTTCATTTAGTCTGTAGATCTACATTACATTAAACTTTAACAAATATTCATTTTCCTTAAATGTGGCTATTAAACTCCATTGGAAGGTATTTCATTTCCTGTCTGGGAAATGCTTCAGATTTTATTTATTTAATGGAGTTTATTGACTATGCACATGTAGTCAAAGTTTCCTATTTCAGTTATAATGATTCTCTTGTTGACTGGGATTCAGCTAAAGGTCAGTAATATTTTTTCCTCTTCACGAGGTTACCATTCCATGTACTACTGAAATTCAGACATGGTTTGACAGCATAATTTCTAACTGAATATATATCTCGCTTATTTTCATTATCTGGTGTAAATCTTTCATTGTCTATTACAATAAACAGAATGAAGACACGAGGAACTGCAGATGCTGATTTACAAAAGAAGACACAAATTGCTGCAGATAGCACATCAGACAGCATCTCTGGAGAATATGAATAGGTAATGTTTTGTACCCTTCTTCAGACTGATTGGGGTGGGAGGGAGGGGGAGAAAACTGGAAGGGAAATGGGGACAGGACACAGCCTGTCAAGTGGCAGATGGTTGACAAAGGTCAGTGATGAAAAGGCAAAAAATGTGGGATAAGGAAAGGAGATGTGTGAATTGTGAAGCCGGAGGAAAGAATACAGGTGGATGGGGAATGAAAGCTGGAAGATCTCAGCGGGTTAAGCAACACCTGTGGAAGCAAAAGGTATAAGTTGACATGGTGGATCAAGACTCTGCAGTATAACTGAGAGGAAGCCAGAAACATTGGCACTATGAAGCAGTGTGAAGAGAGCAGTAAAGAGGCTGGTAAGTGATTGGAAGTTGAGTAGATGGATCCAGGTTGGGGAACGGGAGGTGGGACAGAGGCTGGTAGGTGATAGGAGGGGTCAGGTGGGACGGGAATAATGGGAAGATGAAACATATTGAGGGTGGCATGGGATAATGGGAGTATTGAGGAAAGGAAGAAATAAACTAGGTGGCCAGGTGTTTGTGTGCACACGAGGTTACCTGAAAGTGGAAGTTGTAAGCTACCCAAGCAGAATATGAGATGTTGTTCTTCCATTTTGCTGGTGGCCTCTCCCTGGCAATGAGGGACAGAAAGATGGTTGTGAGAGTGGAAGAAGAGCTAAATGACATTCAACTGGAAGCTTGAAATGGCTGTTGTAGACAAACTGCAGGTGTTTCATGAAACCACCAGCTAATCTACGCTTGGTTTCACCAATGCAGAGGAGGTACATCATGAACACTGAAGACAATAGGCTTGGTTGAAAGAGATGCAGGTCTACCTCCTCCTAACTCGGAAGGCCTGTATAGGTCCCTGGATGGTGTTGAGGGAGGAGATGGAGGGACAGTTGTTGCACCTCCTTTGGTTACAGGGGAGGTGTTGATGGGAAAGAACACGTGGAATGGAATCCAGCAGAAAACGGGAAGGTGGGGGAGCAGAGAAGATGCGGCTCGTGAAACAAGGCACCATTATGGATTTTTGCATATGTATGTACTTTGCAATCAGATTTGGTCTGTAATTAAGGTGACCACTAATATCTAATAATAATAATAATAATTTTCTGGGCCCAAATTTGCACAGCATATCGAAAAACATTTTAGTTTAATCATCTTTCAGGAGAGTGAGCATCACTATCAAGATATTATTTACTGTTCATAGCTAGATTAATATGAGGATAATTTCTGTTCTCCTCTTGTTCTGTTCTAGCATTGAATGCACAGTAGTTATACAAAGCACTGCATGTGCCTGGTTTGCTTATAAAAGTAAACACTGCAGACACTCAAAAGTTGAAATAAAAAGATAAGAGCACTGGAAATACTCAAGTCAGGCACCACGTCTGGAAAGGGAAATTTCAGATCAAGTTCATATTTCAGATCAAGTGACTTTAATCAGAAAAAGTTAGAGAAGGGTCAGGTTTTAGGCATTATAAAGATAGGAAAGGAGTGGAAGGGAAAAGGGAAGTGGGGATGGATGGCATGGTGGGGACAGGAGAGATTGTCAAGGTCATCATAAGGTCATACGTGATAGGAAAAGAATTAGGCCATTCGGCCCAGCAAGTCCACTCGGTGATGCTAGGTGAGATGGTGAAAGCAGATACAATGGAAAAGTTGGAGAGGTATTTTGAAAGACGCATGAACAAGCAAGGAATAGAGGGATCAGACCATGGGATTAGTTTGATGAGCATTCTGGCTGGCAGAGACAAGGTGGGCTGAAGGGTCTGTCCGTGTGCTATACAATGTTGAATAATGATTGTGCAATGCCAAAGAAAATAGCATGAAACGTGGACGAGGGATTTAATAACAATATTGTATTCAAATGCTGTAAGGTTATTGAACTTGATCAAGGATTGTTGAGTCAGAGATGCTGTAATGCATCTACTGCAGTCTGATCCCTGCACATATTTTCACTGTCACTGGAAATATCTCAGAAACTGTTGGCAAAAAAATGAAATGTAAGGCAGAGGGGAATTGTCATTTAAGAAGACTAAACTACAATGTTCAACAAAATTGAAACTCAATCTCAATTTGGATTTCCCAATGTACTTTAACCAATAAAATATACCACATTGGAAGAAGTATGCTTTCCTGATTTGCCAACAGGGAAATCAGGAAAGCACAATTTAACCAATTGACAGTAAGAAACACAGTAAATTCAGGTATTGCACCTCCTGCAGTTGCCCAAGAAGACACTATGGAAAGAGGAGTAGTTAGGGGTGAAATGATCCAGGATGTCTCGTTTAGTTTAGTTTAGTTTAGAGATACAGCGTGGAAATAGGCCCTTCTGCCTACCGACTCCGCGCCGACCAACGATCAACTGAGGACTAGTTCTATTCTACACACTAAGGACAATTTACAGAAGCCAATTAACCTACAAACCTGCACGCCTTTGGGGTGGGGGAAGAAACTGGAGCACCAGGAGAAATTCCAGATGGTTTCAGGGATAACGTGCAAACCCTGTACAGACAACACCCGTAATCAGGATTGAATCCGGGCCTCTAGAGTTGTAAAGCAGCAACTCAACCACGGAGCAACTGTGCCGCCATAAAATATCCTGGAATGAAAGGACAATTAGAATGTCAAGCTAATAGGGTGCGATATGTTTAATAATGGAACTAAACTGGAATTGGTAGAATTTACATGTAATTCATCCATTCATTTGCAGGATGAGTGCCTCAGGGTGTAGCCAGCATTTATTACTCACCTCTGAATACGCTTCAGAGGGTGATGTTGAGTCTACATTTTGATCTATAGCAATCTTTCTGGTGATGCTATTCTCACGGCGTTCCAAGATTTTGATCCAACAACGCCAAAGGACCGTATATATTTTCCATGCTTGGATGGTGAGTGCTTTGCTGCACCAGCTGTCCTAGTTCTTGTGCTGGTTGAGATTGTTGCTCTGAGAGATGCTGTGATAGTAATCTGGGTGAATAATTTAATTGTATTTTGTGGTATGGAACACACTGAGGCCAAACTGCAGCAGCATTGCATATTTAAGTTGGTACTGGGTTTGTTAGTCAAGTGGGCTGCTTTGTCCCGGCTTGTGTTAAACCTCTTGAATGTTTTTGGAGCTGCAAACATTCAAGCAATTGGAACATATTCCATGAAACTCATGACGTGCCATGTACGTGTTTGAAAATGGGCTTTGGCTTGGAAATGTTCCACTCAGGATACCCAGCCTCCAAACTATTCTTGTACCACGGAATTTATGTGGCTGGTCCATTTAAGATTCTGGTCCAAGGCGATGCAAATGGTATTGCCATTATATGTTAAAGGTTGAAGTGTAGATTCACTCTTGTTTATGATGGTCATTACCTGATACATGAATCTTACTTCCCATTTACCAGCTCACATAAAGGTATTACTGCCAAGAGTATAGACTGTAGAAGATTTCCAATTGGAATTGAACACTAGCAAATGCTAATACCTGGAGTTTTGTCAACATTTGTGGTTCAGCCAGTTGGAGAAGGTGGTGGTTAGGGATTAGTTTGGTTTGCATTAAGATAAGTGGTGGAGGTCCCTCTTGCTTTCCAAGTGAATTATGGAATTGTGCTGGCAATGGTTCAATCCTCTTGCACACTTAGATCCGTCTAGTTTCCCCATCGTAAACGTTTGGAGAACAGTGAAAACACAGACTTGGGGGATCTGTGTTATTGGGAGAAATGTTTAGTTTTAATTTTTTTAGTTTTAGTTTTAGAGATACTCTGCCATCATGTTTGTTCCTTCTCTTCACTTCCTGTACTACACAGTGGCACTAAGCTGTGTTATAATGTTGTGAAGTCAGAGCAGTACACCATGGAAACAGTCCCTTCGTCCCAATTTGTCCTTGCCGACAAATTTGTTTAACCAAGCTGGGACCACTTGCCTGCACCTGGCCCATATCCTGCTGAACATTTCCTCTCCATGAGGAGTTTTCCCAACTCCATGTTCAATACGTGGGGGATTACTTCTTCCTTGCAACCGTTGCTTCCTGGTGTTGTCACTCCTGATGTCTTCGATGATCCTTCATATATATAATTTCTCATTTTCTAGTAATTTGTTTTTTCTTCCTGTCCAGTCCTGTTGCTGTACATTCCTCCACAGGCTCACCAGTCCTCTGGTAATGCTCTTATGCAGCTATCAGACAACAGGCACCATCCGTTCCCTTTACAGAGCATTGGATCATTCAACCACTTCTGTAATCCTGATGGCTTGGTGATTACTGATTACAAGTATGCTCCATTGTCCACACCCTTGACTCTGAGCCAGAACCATTATTCAGCCAACTCTTTGGAGGAAAGTCCCCTGCTCACTGAGACTAATGGGATGCTTGGCAAATTATTGCCAGCTACAGGGGAAATAAAAGATTAGAAGGAGCTGACAGGGTAATGGAATTAAGAGCATTGTCAGATTTGCCATGAACTAATTAAATAGTGTAAACTCATGGGCCAATTTCCTGCAGGTCGATCATTGCCATCAACATGAAGACTCTCATTTTTTACCTGCTCTTATTGTATTTTGCGTTCAGACATTTTGGGGGCATATGCCCTTGAACTCTAACATCCTCTAAGCATAGTTTTAGCATGATAGATAATTTGATAACTCAATACAGTAACCGAATTTTAGACAAAAAAGGCTGGAGTAACTCAGCTGGTCAATCAGCATCTCTGGAAAAAAGCCCACTAAGTCCACACCGCCCAACAACCACCAATACACTAGTTCTATACTACACACTAGGGACAATTTTTTTTTTTTACAGAAGCCAATTAACCTCCAAACCCACAAGTCTTTGGAATGTGGGTGGAAACCGGAACACCCGGAGAAAACTCACTGTCACAGGGAGAACGTACAAACTCCATATGGATAGCACCCATAGTCAAGATTGAACCCGTGACTGGTACTTTGAGGCAGCAACTCTATTGCGCCACTGTGTCGCCCTGTTAAGCAGGCTAGCACTTTATTTCTTGGAGCATAGGAGATTGATTTTACCTCGAGTCCGCGCTGACCAGCGATCCCCATACACCAGCACTATCCTGCACACTAGGGACAATTTCAATCTTTACCAAACCAATTAACCTACAAACCTGTACGTCTTTCGAGTATGGGACGAGACCTGGGAAAACCTATGCAGGTCACGGGGAGAATGTACAAACTTGTACAGACAAACCTCCCGTAGTTAGGATCAAACCTGGGTCTCTGACACTGCAAGGCAGCAACTCTACCCTCTACCCCCCACCCCCCCCCCCCCCCCCCCCCCCACCCCCCCCCCCCGACTCCCCAATCCCACTGCCTCAGATGTATGCACCTATCATTTGCCTGGCTTAGTCCTGCCCCTACTTCTCTTCCAGCTTTCTCTCCCAACTACAATCAGTCTGAAGAAGGGTCCCATCCCAAAACATCACCTATCATCATCCATGTTGTCTAGAGATGCTGCCTGACCCGTTGAGCTACTCCAGGACTTTGTGTTTTTTGCTGATTATTTCAGCATCTGCAGTGCCTTTTGTCTTCAGATTATGACTTGTTGATTAACATCTAGGGAGGAAATTTTCCACCATTGTCTGTGGATGAAGAAAAACCTCTTTTACGTTTGTATCTGAAATGCCTTATTGCACAAGAGCTAAATTTGTGTTTTACAAAACATCTGCCAACTTACTTCTCCCATATAGAAATTTTGAGGCAGTAAAATGTGGTTTCATTTCCTTTTCAACGCAATCTGTTTGTCCCTTTGCTCGTTCCCCTTTCAAGATAATTGTTTTCAGCACATTGCTTTCGCTTGAGAAGAAAATGGATGGGTAGTTTATTTCATGAAGCAAGAAAGGTTAAGCTGGGAAGAGTGTAAAGAAGATTTATAAGGATGTTTATTTTAGGAAGGGACTGCAGATGCTGGTACGTCCTTATAAATAGACACAGAATGCTGGAGTAACTCAGCGAGACAGGCAGCATCTCTGGAAAGAAGGAATGGATGATGTTTTGGGTCGAGACCCTTCAGACTGAGAGTCAGGGGAGAGGGAGTCTAGAGATATGGAAGACTAAGGTGTGAAAATGACAGATTAAAGCAGACGATGTTAAGGAAACGTAGAATGGCTCATTGTTCGCTGAGGGGAAGTTGACAAGGAAGCAAACAATCAGTAAAATTAATTAAAAGGACAGTGAAACTAGTCAGAGAACTAAGGTGGAGACAGCAATCGTTTTGCTGAACACCTCCGCTCAGTCCGCCTAGGCCTACTTGATCTCCTGGTTGCTAAACACTTTAACTCCCATTCCCATTCTGTCCTTTCTGTCCTCCACTGTCAGAGTGAGGCCCAATACACATTGGAGGAATGTGCACCTGTAGAAGTTCAAGAGAATCCTCTTTGACATACCGAATCTCCGTAATCTTCTCAAGAAGTAGAGAAGCTGATGTGCTTTCTTTACGATTGCATCAGTGTGCTGGGTCCAGGATAGATCATTGGAAATATGCACGCCCAGGAATTTAAAATAAAAAAACAAGAAATTCGGGAAATACCAGGTTAGATAGTATCTGTGGAGAGACAAATAATCAACGTTTCATGTCGATAATCATTCATCAGAATTCTTTAAATGAAAGGTTATGGGTTTTTAATGTTAATGCTCTGGAGATCCTGTCTGCTGAATATGTGCAAGATGCTCTGTTTTTTATTTTATTTGCTTTATAACTATTTCACGTGGTTGTGACACTGCTAGCAAGACTGGCATTCAATGCCCTTTTGACTGTAGTGATCCTTGGGTTGGTGGTGGTGAGCCATCTTAGTAAACCACTTCAGGTCTTGCTCTGAAGGCTGTCACACAGACCTATAATGTTGGGAATAAGACAACGAAGAGATGTTCAAGAAGGCAAATAAACGCACAAACATATTATAGATCATATGACAGGTGCCACCGTGATCAGAAATATTACTGGAGTCCAGAGAGTGTAGCAATATCTAATTGTGGTATAGAATATATCAATGAAGAGATGTCATAAAAGAATAGCTTCAGTATCAGGTATCTGCCTTCTGCTAATATAAATCCCCAGAAAATGTTCAGGTCGTGCTGTAGGTTTAATCTTCTTTTATTTTTCAGCAGTCTCCTGCTTCTACACCAGGCCGGCGGTTTCTGAAGTGGTTGATGAAGCCAATATGAGATGCACAGACACTGTCTCCTTTGAGCAGGAGTTGCTTGTAGTTTGGGACCACTGCTTCTACTGGCTTCTCTGTGCTCCTGATGAAGCAACTAAAGGAACTCAAGTGCCTCCTTCTACTTTTCTCGCCAAACCCCTTCTCTGTTATGAGCGAGAGGGATTCCCTCAAGTGCTTTGGAAAGTCACACTTTTTAAATGAAGCTTTCAAAACGCTTTTGATTTGAATTTCTATCTTAAATAGCATCACCATGGATAAGGAAAAGGAGAGTTGGGACTTAAAGGAAATACAATTAGTGAATTTAATCAGGGTAGTTTGGATCATGTGGGTGGGATGGAAGCTTGATTCGAGACATTCAACAATGAATAATGTAAGGGGTAGGAGTGTTCTGCAGGTGAGTCTATCGGCCTAGAACATGTAACAGTTACATGCATAGGTTTAGTTATTTTAAGAGCAGGGTTGGTATAGAACGAGGTCTCACGGCAGGATGATAATATGAATTGGTGAAGGTTAGAAAGAAAGAGTCAGCATGAAGGGTGACATTAAAGGAGAGTGGGAAATCCACAAACGAGAGAGATGGATCTCCCAAACCACCATCTGGAGGAACAAGAGTAGCAAATGGTTGGGTTAACTAAATTTCTCTTCAAACCCATTTCCATCCAATTACTTGACACACAAATGTTGTTCCTTCATACTTGCTGGTTCAAGATTCTACAAGTGCTGTTTTACCTGCATTGTATCTAAATCTACAGAAGATGGATTTTGGTAGTTCAAGAAAATTGACCACCAACAACTTCTAAAGGGTAAGTACAACACAACACCCATACCCATGAATGAAAATTTTAAAAAGGCGATTTTCTTTATAAAATGAAGCTTTTATAAAGAAATTCGAGATGGAGACTTAAGAGATGGGTGAGATGATCAGGCTAGGGTTGTTTAGGAAACTACTGTGGCATGTTCACCAAGATCCATGATGGACATAGTATGGAATATTATAGAATATTTAGATTGAGGCACAGGGGACCAAATAGACTCTCCTGGAGAGAGTGTACGTCAGGGGTTGCCTGGGACAAAGGATTTGGGAAGGATAAGTCAGGATGGAGGTGGTCAAGTCAGAACCATATTCTTTTAACCCCCTTGAATATTAATGTTCAATTCAATGTTACTTTATCTAATTATATGTGTTGCAATTGTAATATATAGATGTTGGGTTTACTCACATTTACCTTGTGATAATCTAATCTCCACTCTCTGCCTAAACCAGTGGTTCTTAACCTTTTTGGCCCCACAACCCCATCAGACATTCTTGGTCAGTACCATGACCCCCGAAACAAAAATTGAAAAAAACCCAGCTCTATTCATTAAAACGCTGCCACTTTGTCACGAGCCATGTGTAGCATTGGGAGGTTTTCTTGAAGTGACAGGTTCAAGGAATTCACCTCGGCGAAGAAGTCAGCTAAGTAAGCAACCTTCATCATGAACAGTTCATCCTGCATCTTTTCATGAAGCTGCTTCTCCTTCTCAGTACATCCGCTCTCCAAGAACAGCTCTATTTCCTCTCGAAGTTGAATCGCACGATTGAGAACTTTACCACACGAAAGCCAGCGGACCTCTGTGTGAAATATCAGAAAAGTGAGATCGGCTCCCATTTCTTCACACATCGCTTTGAAGATTCTTAAGTTTGTTACACTCCCTCAGATGTGGTTCACAATCTTCACCATATCTGAAAGCACTTCTCGAAGACAAGGAGGGAGAGTTTCATCGCTAAAGCATGGCGATGTATCATGCAGTGGGTGAAGGAGACATGGGGTGCGACATCCTTCACGAAGGCTTTGCAGCCGGATCTGCAACCTACCATGGAAGGTGCCCCATCTGTACACACCCCGACAAGGCGTTCCCAGCCAAGCTCATGTTTGATGAGGAAGGCTTCCAGCATTCTGAACACATCTTCCATCTTCCTTCGGGAGTGGTAGTAGCCAATGGGTCAGATAACAGGTACTCCTCCTTCATGGCTTCTCCATCAAGGTAACGAACGTAGACTAGCAGTTGGGAACATGAGGCAACAACTGTGAATACACTGGACTGCTCTTCACAGCGCTCACTACTTGCAGCAGAATATCATTACTCGTATCCGTGATTTGACTTTTGACTGTGTCATTCGAAAGGGAAATATGCCTCAACTTTTACAACATAATTATTAGTAAAAGGTAAAAGAAGGTAGATAGGCTTAGTATTTACTTTAAATAAAGAACTTTCCTGGCCTTTTTTTGTGAACAATTTTGAATCACAGCATGAAAAATTATTGTCTGGCAATGATTGATTCAATACTATTGATTCAATACGTTGAATTCGTGGGGCTGTGGTCTGCGGAGCTTCTAGTCGGGGGCGTGGCGTGGAGTTACCATCTGGAGCCTGGGATCCCTCGCTGGGGATCGCCAGAGAAGAGCTCCGACTGCCGGTCTGCGGCCTATAACATCCTGAAGCCGCGGACTCCGGTAGGAAAATCCCGAGTCGGGACCTCCAAGCCGCAGAGCATGTTTGTCCGTCCCGACGTCGGAGTTTGGATCATCCCGACGAGAGGGCCTGTACATCGGGCCATTCATAGTGGCGACTCCGGAAGGGTTATGGCCCCGACCACCGGTGAACAAAGGAGGAGGACTGGCTGAACCTTATTGCCTTCCACCACAGTGAAGAATGCTGCTGTGGATGTTTGTGTTAAATTTTATTGTGTATTGTGTGTTCTTTTTAAGTGAATCGCTGCTGGCAAATTCATTTCACTGCACCTTCGGGTATATGTGAAGAATAAAATTGCCTTTGACTTTGAATACTTAGCCTGGCCAAATCCACAAGACATTCCCGAGACATTGTAGTGCTTAAATAATTCTTAATCAGCTTGAGTTTGCTAAATGACCTCTCTGCAGAAGCTACTGTTGCTGGAAATGTTAATAATATTCTTAAGCTAACACAAACATTTGGAAACAGGTCACCAAGTCTATACTCTGTAAACAAGTTCAACAGATCTAATGGTTTTAACTGCATTTACAAAATTCACCCTCCCGCTAACACACACACTCAGCCACATGCTCAGACACACACTCACTCACCCACTTACATCCACCCACACACACCCACACAAACCCACAAACACACACTCCCTCACACACCCACCCACTCCCACACACCCACCCACACACCAACTCACACACTCACTTACCCACACACTCACACCCATGCACACCCACTCACCCACACCCACCCACGCACACCCACTCACCCACACCCACACACTCACACCCACTCACACACACCTGTCATGACAATGAGTCATGATGATGATATGCAAATATCTTGACCTTTGTATCAGCTGACATGGAGGTCAGATTGCATGCGCACTGTGTAAGCCTAGGCAGGAGGCTATGGCTGGGTGAGATAATAAACGCGGAGACCAAGGAATGTAACCTATAAATATTGTGTCAGTATTATTATTATTCCACATCTGAGGCCAGGATGTGACATTGGCGACGAGGATATTTAGGATATTTTGGATTCTGAATCCGTGGCTACGAGCTGGAATTTTAATTTTTTTAAATGGCAGTCGCTGGAGCTGATTTATTAGCACTTCGCGGAGTTCCACACTTCGATCATGCGGGTGATGCAAGTACCGTCAGCGTGAAGTGGAATGCTTGGTTGGTGGAATTCGAAGCTTACGCCGACAATCGAGGGTTCTTTCTTTCTTGAGGAGAGTATGCCGGGGCAGAAGGCGCAGCGGAGAGCATTTCTTCTTTTCACCGCGGGGCCAGCAGTTCGAGAAATGTTTAAAACATTCCCTGATACCGGAATGAAGGAATAAGAAAGCCGTTGATGCTTTGAAATTTTGCTACAATGGCAGAACCGCTAAGAAAGTTGATCAGGAAAGACGTACCGTTCCAGTTTGGTAGTGAACAGAGATAGGCATTCAAATCACTGAAACAGAGTCTAATGAGTGCAGAAACCCTTGGATATTATGAGCCAGCTGCACCAACAAAAGTCATAGCAGATGCTAGTCCGGTCGGCTTAGGAGCAGTGCTGGTACAGACACATGCAGATTAACCCAGAATCATAGTATATGCCAGTCGATCGTTAACCAGTGTGGAGAGAAAGTATTCTCAAACAGAGAAAGAAGCACTGGGACTAGTGTGGGCCTGTGAAAGGTTCCATGCATACTTGTATGCAGGGCCGGCCTTAGGGGGTGCGGGGCTCAATTGGGAACAATTATGGTGAGCTCCAGGTTCCCAGCCAAGGTCTGTCAGCCCAGTTATTTAGTATATATTATGAGATTGTACACTAAGGTGCTATGGATTATACACTGTGTGAATCTCTCCTGCTCACTTTTGACTGTCAGTACCTCCACTGGCTTCCAACCTTTACCGTGACAGCTAATTAACATTAAACTGCTTTATGTGATTGGACACAATGCCCTTGGAGACAGCGGCTGATTGGACGGGAGACCTATTTGTTGATTAGACGAGAATTTTAAGGCAAGCTGGTTGATGATCGGACACAACCCCCTTAGAGACAGCGATTGATTGGCCGCCAAATAATCAGGCACAAAAAAATTGACAAATAGGAAAACAAAAATCGCTGGTCGGTGCGAACTCAGTGGACTATCTGGCTGTATCTCCAAACTAAACAGTATAACATGCAGGTACATTCATTTAAAATAAAATTCAGTGATTATTTCACATGATTTATCACTGTGTAAAGCTCAGTATCTGACCAATTTCTATTTAACATGTTTGGTCTGCCGCAAGCATTTTTCTCTCCCAAAACAGTTCATATCTAGCAATACGATCAACGAACCAGACAGCAGTTGGACACAGTCATGCAATTCGCAAGCGATTGATAAGATTTGATGGGGCACCCTGAGCTTTTTTGCACTAGTATTAGGGGTAATTATTGAATTTAGTCGTTTCTCATACGTTCTCATACAATCTATGAGTATTGTGTTTACACGCCTGTTATGCTGCTGAAAATAAGAATTTCATTGTTCTGTTGTGGGTACACACGACAATTATACATTCTTGACTCGACTCTTCACTCATGCATTTGCGCAATAGAAAATGGGTAACCATTGCGCTCTGCGCCAAGTTAAAAAGAGTCAGCAGTTAGTCAGGAAGTTTGCACTGACCACTTGAAAATAAATCAGTGGTTAACTGGCAATGTAAACGTGATGGTGTGCCTGCCACCAAAGCAACAGGAAGGTGGGGTAGAGGGAGATGAATGTGGATGGACAGGGGGTGAAACAAAAAGATAATGAGCCGGTTTCAGTCCAACAGCAGTACAAAACTTGAAACAGCTGGTCACAGGGCTAAGAGGCTAAAGTGCTTCAGGCTGCTGTTGGACTGAAACCAGCTCTTTATCTTTTTGTTTCACAGAATCACTTCAAGCCCGGTCTCTGCATTATAAGTGCAACATGAACAGTGATAGAAATGGGTTTTAAGAACTTTTAGGAATTATATTCTCTGAAATTGAAGATAGACATAAATCTGGAGTAACTCAGCAGGACAGGCAGCGCAGCGACTTTGGAGAGATGACCCTTCTTCAGACTGAACTGAACTGTTGTCGGTGAGAGTACTTGGGATTGTCTGAAGAAGGGTCTCGACCAGAAACGCAACCCTCTCCCCAGAGCCCATGCCCATCCCGCTGAGCCACCTTCAACTTCAGAGCCAAACAAAAAACACAGAATGCTGGAGGAACTCAGCGGGAAAGGCAGCACCCGCGGAGGGAACAGACCAGGACTCTCTCTCTCCATCCCACCCCCCACCAACAGAAAGGTACCGCAGATGAAGCCGTCACCGCAAAACATCTAAGAAGGAACTGCAGATGCTGGAAAATCGAAGGTAGACAAAAATGCTGGAGAAACTCAGCGGGTGAGGCAGCATCTATGGAGTGAAGGAAATAGCCAACGTTTCGGGCCGGGTCTGAAGAAGCGTTTCGGCCCAAAACGTTGCCTATTTCCTTCGCTCCATGAATGCTGCCTCACCTGCTGAGTTTCTCCAGCATTTTTGTCTACCGCAAAACGTCAATGATTCCGGGAATACCGAGGCGACAGGGTGAGAGAGAGGGAGTAAGAGAGCTCTAGAGAGAGGCAAGATGGGGAGTGGGAGAGAGAGAGGGCGAGAGAGAGAGGGAGGGAGAGAGCGAAAGACAGAGTGACACAATGTGGGTCGGTAGGTGAATGACTAACCTGCACACCAAGAAGAAACCCCTTCTCGCCGTCTGGAGCCCTCAATCATGATGGTGAATTTACAGAAATTCTCAATGTGTCATCAATGTGTCATCTTGTTCCTCCAGCAATTTTGTGTACCATCAATGTGTCATCGATCTACATTCCTCTGTAAATGTAATTGTGTTTTGAACAAGTATTGAACGCATGAATTTTATTCAAAGGAACGTGGCGTCATTTATACTTGTTCAAAACACAATTACATTTACTGAGGAATGTGGATCGATGCATTGATGACATATTGTATAACTACTTGTTAACTACTGGCTGTTAACAAGTGCTAACAGTAGTAGTTAACAAATCGTTTGTGTCTGATGGCCGTGCAGCAGTTGTTATCCATGTTCGTTTAAAGAAAATCCTGATGGCGAATGTTTAAAAAAAAATCTTTATTTAACAAAGCGAATTCGTATTTCCGTACGAAATACGGAACATTAGCGCGGGACCCCCCTTAGGTGCGGGGCCCAATTGGGAGCAATCGGTCCAATTAGCTTAAGGCCGGCCCTGCTTGTACGGCATTGAATTGGAACTTGTTACAGATCACAAGCCGCTGGAAGTGATCTATTCGACAAGGTCTAAGCCATGTGCCAGAATAGAACATGGGTGCTGAGACTCCAACAGCACAAGTACAAAGTAGTCCACATTGCTGGGAAAGCAAATATCGCTGACTCACTGTCGAGACTGTTAAAGGATGAACAGCTGGAAACAACATCCACGCTGGAGATGGAAACAGAGAACTTTGTGTGATTCGTCGCAATTCAGTCAACGGCAGGAGCCGTGACAATGAAGGAAGGTGAAAGGGAATCAGAACATGATCCTGAACTCAAAGATATCAGAGAGCGTATTCGCAGTGGGCAATGGGATCAATGCCCTTACAAAGCATATATTCCCATAAAAGATGAATTTTGTGTAATTGGTCAGTGTGTGCTGAGAGGTAGCAGATTGGTGATCCCGCAGGCATTACGACCAAGGATCATGTCATTATGTCATGAAGGACATTTAGGCATCGTCGGTACTAAACAGAATTTGCAGAGCAAAGTGTGGTGGCCAGGTTGTGAGAAAGATGCTGGAATATTTGTCAAGACTTGTCACGGATGCCAAATCACAAGCAGGAGAAACCCACCAGAGCCAATTAGAAGTACAAAGTTACCAACAGGACCATGGGTTGACATAGCTATTGTCTTTCTTGGACCACTTCCAACAGGTGAATCAATTATGGTAGTGGTAGACTACTCTAGTAGGTACTATGAGTATGCAGTGATGAAGACAACTACAGCAGAAAAGACTGTAAGGCATTAGTAGAGATCTTCGCCAGACACGGGTTGCCTGTTACATTGTACTCCGACAATGGGCTACAGTTTGTTTCTGAGACGTTTGCTGAATACATGAGAATCACAGGCATCCATCATCACAAGGTGACTCCGAAATGGCCACAAGCTAACGGAGAAGTAGAGAGACAAAACCAGTCCATAGAGAAGAGGATACGAATCGCCCATGCCGAAGGAAAAAACTGGAAAGAGGCACTGTTAGCATACGTAGCTGTATATCGGGCGATCGCTCACTCAACGACAGGGAAAAGTCCAGCAGAAGCTTTGTTTGGAAGGAAAATTCGCACTAAAATACCAGAAGTGCGAGAGATCATGGAAGACCAGGAGCTGAGAGGCTGTGATGCCGAAAAGATAGGTGCGGCAAAATGGTATACCGACTTGAAACGAGGAGCCAGGCACTCTGAAATAATTCCTGGGGATGATGTGCTAGTGAGGCGAGATGAAGGTGGCAAGATAGACACTCCTTACTGTTGCCAGCCATACAAATGTTGTATCAAGGAGCGGCAGCATGGTGACAGTCAAGCCTCCAGAAGGAAGGTGTTATCTACAAGAAAAATGTATCGAGTGTCAAAAAAGTACATGTCCAGGGACACACAAAACGAGATAGCCAAAATCCACCATGAGCTACTGATTCATAGGGGCCAGACGACTGGTGAGTGAGCAGAGTTCCAGAGGCAGCACGCTGCAACGCAGGTGGTGAGCAGAGAAAGTATCTGGTTGACAACACATATTAATTCTGGTAAAGGATGTCATGACGATGAGTAATGGTGATGATATGCAAATATCTTGACCTTTGTATCAGCTGATTTGGAGGTCAGATCGCATGTGCACTGTGTACGCCTAGGCAGGAGGCCATGACTGGGTGAGATAATAAACACGGAGACCAAGGAATGTAATCTATAAATATTGTGTCAGTATCATTATTATTCCACATCTGAGGCCAGGATGTGACATCACCCACTCACCCACACTAGCTCACACACACCCACCCACTGACCCACCCACACACACCCACTGACCCACCCACACCCACTGACGCACCCACACCCACTCACACCCAAACCCAGGCCCGGACCACTGAAACAGCCACAGCTGCCGACTCTCACCATCTCCAGGGGCGGGGCCACAGCAGCCACTGTTGCCGACCTTCACTGTCTTGAGAAAACCACTGAGAAATTCCCAGCCCCCCTCCTTCAGCTCCCGGGCCCCCTTTTGGATTCCGGGCCCAGGTACGATGTACCCCCTGCACCATCCTCTCATAGGCCCTGTGTGTGTGGTATGTATAAAATACTGTGTGTGGTATGTACCTTTGTTAAGTTCCTAAAAATGGGCTCAACAAATTGATAGACATTAGACAATAGATAATAGACAATAGGTGCAGGAGTAGGCCATTCGGCCCTTCGAGCCAGCACCACCATTCAATGTGATCATGGCTGATCATCCCCAATCAGTACCCCGTTCCTGCTTTCTCCCCATATCCCGACTCCACTATTTTTAAGAGCCCTATCTAGCTCTCTCTTGAAAGCATCTAGAGAACCTGCCTCCACCGCCCTCTGAGGCAGAGAATTCCACAGACTCAACACTCTCTGTGAGAAAAAGTGTTTTCTCGTCTCCGTTCTAAATTGCTTACTCCTTATTCTTAAACTGTGGCTCCTGGTTCTGGACTCCCCCAACATCGGGAACATATTTCTTGCCTCTAGCGTGTCCAAACCCTAAACAATCTTATATGTTTCAATGAGATGCCCTCTCATCCTTCTAAACTCCGGAGTGTACAAGCCCAGCTGCTCCATTCTCTCAGCATATGAGAGAATGCTATTTACAACCCTTCATGACCCCCGGAAAAACTCCAAACGACCCTCATGGGGTCACGACCCCCCAGGTTAAGAACCACTGGCCTAAACCTACTCATTTCATATCATTCTGGACTTGAAATGCCATAATGGTGGTTTATGGCAGGAATAACAACGAACTGAGGTTTAGTATATTTGACATTCCCCCTCCCCCTCCCCACAATCAGTCAGAAGAAGTGCCCTGACCTGAAACGTTACCTATCCATTTTCTCCAGAGGTGCTGCCTTATCCGCTGAGTTACTGCAGGTCTGTGTGTCTATCTTTAATATAGAAGAGCTGTTGTGAAGAAATGTAATAGATTTAGTTTTGCTCTCCACTGTGCTGAGTATTTCAAGCATTTTCTGGTTTTATCTAAATTCTTTTAGCATGGAACGACTTTTCAATTAAATTGAACTGTCTCCATCAGTTGCTTGCGCTGCTGAGAGCTTCAGATATGTTCTGCAATTGGGTTCAGGTCTCCAGTGTTTTACCTTTGTATATGTAATTCAACATTGCCATGTTGTTGTTGGGTATTATTGCTGAAGGGGAGTTCCACAATACAACTAATCTGCTAATTAATCTTGATCTATTCTTAACCTTTTAGATTATTCCCCAGGGACACGGCGGCTGATGAGGCCAATGTTGCGACCTTACAAGAGTCGATGATTATGCTGTAATATTTGTTTTCTTGAGCGCATCCTTGAAACTTTTCCTCTGTCTGTCTGGTAATCCATTTAGAGTTGGGAATAGAGTGTCCTTTTCTGGAGCCTGGTGTCCATCCTGTGAACTAGCCTGCCTAATAAAACCGGTGTAGGAAGGAACTGTCGACGCTAGTTTAAACCGAAGATGAACGCAAAAAGCTTGAGGAACTCAGCGGGACTGGAGGTATCTCTGCCTGGTGCTGCCTGACCCGCCGAGTCGCTCCAGTATTTTTTGTGTTTATCTACGCCCAATGAAACCATCCGCGTGTAATTAACTCTGTGGTCAATGGAAAGACTCCTGACACAGCTTTCTACTAATTACATTGTTAACAACAAAACTCAGGTCTGATCTCTGGAATATGTGTTGGGTGGTTTGGGCGAGGAGATATTTTTTTGTGTGAATTGATTTTCGCCGGGTTGGTTGCTAGTTTACGACTTAAGAAGGTATGGCTGGTTTCTCCGTCAATCAAAGGAGCTGGGCGGCGACTGTGAAGAGCAGCTTGCTTTATAACACATGCCACCAAACCATCAACACACTGTATGTTGCATTAGGCGCTCAAAGAAGAATAAACCGGTAGGGATCACTTCTGCCAGTTATTTTGTGGAGGGGTTCCCTGAACAAGAGAATAATACTTAAAGATAAAGGACAAGGATATCACATCATTACAGGGAAACGTTCCGCTTGTCAAGTAACCAGCGAGAACGGATATTTGGTGAACGAGCTGATACTACAATTTGTGTTTTTTTTACACTTTCAGAAAATCTTTTGAAAGATGCCGGCAAGTATAAGTCTTCTGTGGATTTGTGCGATGATTCCCTCTGTGATCACTCTGGAATTCAAACACCACAGTGCGAAAGATTTGGAATCGTTTTTACAGCGAGTCCACACATCCTGGCCGTCAATTACCAACTTGTATAGCATTGGCAAATCTATCGAAGGTGGGTATGTGAGTGAGTGCCTTAATTAGAAAGAATGCGTTGACCGCACATTGTGCCTGAGCTTCAGTTTTACCGAAAGAGTAATGTTATGTTGAGCAAATGCCGCAAAACTTTGCTTACTCAATGCTGTGTGATAAATATCTACTAGTTCTCGTATCAACTGTTTACAGAGACAAGATTGTCTCACATTCAGAAGCTGTAACTTGGTGACTCACTGGTTTCCGCATACTTTCAACTGAATTCAGAGCGCAGAATTTTTCTTTTGATTTGTAAAATGGCTGTAAATTAATATGTTTGTATTTGTGGCATAAAATCAAGAGCTTATATTCTGTGGGACCTTTGTACTCCGTGATCCGAGCATAAAAAGGTTAGGAGGATGCTCTCAGTAGATTTAGCCACCTACTCTCCCCCCCCCCCCCCCCCCCCCCCTTAATCATTACCATCGTCAAATTGTCCCACTATCAATATCAGAAATGATGCAGAAAATTATCAATGCTAGCCACATAAATGCAAGAGCTACAAGAACAGGTGGACAGCTGAGTATCCTTCAGTGAGCTATTAAACAGCAGATTTCTCCAAAGCCCATTCCACCATCTACAAGGGTTGTCAAACTGTGGCAGATAATCCTAAATTTGCTTAGATAAGTGTAGCTATGATCCTTAATAAAAATCAGGACATCGTCTCTTCCATTGACTCCATCTACACTTCACGCCAGCATAATCAAGGACCTGTCTCACCATGGTCACTCCCTCTTCTCTCCTCTCCCATCAAGCAAGAGGTACAGAAGTTTAAAAACGCATCCCTCCAGATTCAGGGACAGTTTTTACCCAGCTGTTACCAGGCCAGTCCTCTCATCAGCTAGTGTGGCCCTGACCTACCATCTACCTCATTGGAGACCTTTGATGTATCTTTAATCAGACTTTATTTGACTTCAATGTTATATCTTGCACTGAATGTTGTACCCTTTATCCATGCATGGTGGACGGCTTGATTGCACTAATGTTGTTCTGAGGTGTCAGACAAATAGTGAGGGTGAAGTCTGTGGTAGTTCACAATCACACAGCAGTAATCATCACACAATTGTTGCAACTTCGAGATAAGAGCAGCACACTTGTTTTGCAAATAGTGCAGCCACACCAATAGCGATCCAGATCAATTTGGCGTATGGAGAGTTTATACAATCTCTCCTGAACAATGTGGTTATCCTTCGGATGAATGTTTTTTTTCCCACCACCCAAAGACCTGCTGGATGTCAGGTAATTCGCCACCTTTGTGTAAGTGTCAGGTTATAGAAACAAAAAGCATTGATGGGCACATGTGCGTGAAGGAATGGGACTGATGGATTGCTGTTGAGCGAAAATTGACTCGATGCACAAAATGGTTTCCTTCCTTATCTAATAATAACAATGGCTAGCGTTCTTGCAATGTCTATGGCAGCTGATATAAATGATTAACTTAGCAGTAACTGAAGGATGTCGGAACTTATCTGTACTCTATCATACTTAATATCTGAAGTTGGTGACCATTAATTTATCTTTTTTTTAGATTTTGCATTTGTATGCAAATTATCTTTCATATCAGGATGGGCTTATAAATAAAAAATCCAAAAACTTTCATTTCTGTCAATGCCATTCACTTATATGATTATCTCTCCTGAGCATCTGTGCCAAGACTCGGAAATCAGCTCAATTCAGGACTCTTTTTAAAAGTTTATTGAAATCAAGTAACACCATTACTAATATGAGGTAATATAAAGTATTGCAAGAACCTACAAAGGAATTACATTATAACGAAGTTATAAGCCTTAATAGATATGAGGCAATCCTGCAGCTTTTGTGCTCTAACAGACCTGCACAACTTTTAACTCGACTCACTGTAACTTTATCCCCAATGTAACTAACTGGGCGGCACAAGTTGCTACCTTACGGGGCCACAGGCCCGGGTTCACTCCTGACTCTGATTGCTGTCTTTGCGGAGTTTGTATGTTCTCCCTATGACCGCGTGGGTTTTCACCAGGCGCTCCGGTTTCCTCCAACACTCCAAAGACATACAGGTTTGTAGGTTAGTTTGCTTTGGTTAAATTGTCCCTAGTGTGTAGGATAGTGCTAGTGTATGAGGATCGCTGGTCAGCGCAGGCTCGGTGGGCCGAAGGGCCTGTTTCGATACTGTATCTCTAAACTAAATGTAACTAAAGCTCTAATTCTAGTTCTAGGCACAACTCTCCCTGATATTGCCCCGTGTCTGCACACATTGATTGGAATTACCTTGCCTGTAGTTTCTTCCCAGATTTGTATCCAAACCTCCATTCCATTTGTAACATGAAAGAATACATGTGGCAAACTGCTTCCTTCCTGATTATCCTTTTCATGCCCAGTAATTTGAAATCAGGCTACACCCTCTAAATCATTAGTACAGTTTGTCACCAATTTTCAGAGGACTGAGATTATCAGCACTTGGAGAAGTTGGTCATACACTGCAAATGTTCTGCGGGCAATCAGACTGAGGACTAAACACATATCTAAATGGTGCCCTTGGGTAAATCTTGTTTGTGAACTGGAAGAACATTTCCTCATAATTTCTTCAACTCGCCTGTATTTTTTTCAAAGGTTGCTGTGAACTACTATCTGTGGTTTCTCATGGATTGGTGGGCAGTAATTTCTTTAAAGTTTATTCCATTGTTGATCAATCAGGAGTTAAATGTACATCTTCCTAAATGTTCTGCCCACAGCTCTACCCAAAGGCCATCGAACTGAACCATTAATTCTGTTTCTCCCTCCACATATACTGTCTTTCTGGTTATTATGCCAATATATCCACTATATCATACCATCTCGACTGACCAGATATTGAGTGTGAAAATAGGCACGCTTATTTCTAATAAGGCTGTCATGTTGTGTTGGCAGTTAGTTGCGCATATGAATAGTAATAGGTGATAGTTTAACGGAGTCGAGAGGTTGATTTCCAAAATACGTTAATACGAAAGTTAAACGAAAACAACGATGGTCTTAAGACAGCTAAATAACAGTGTTGCTACCACAACGGTGGTGAACTGAATGAATGGGTTTGCCCAGAAAAGCGCGCGAAAACCCCTCCCCACGGTCACATGTCCGAGGTAGCCAATCGAAGGGTTCGACTACCCCAAGGTACCAGCAGGTGCTGCTACAGGACCCCCCCCAGAATCCGAGGTACGGAACCGAGCGGGGACCCAGACACAATGACCAGAACGCGTGGTCAGTGTAGGCGGGGCGGGCGTAACACTGGGGACCGGCGAAACAAGGCCAGGATCAGGTAACGGGGCATAAAGAACAGGAACTACAGGGCTGGGGAAACAGGCAAGCGCGGTGCAGGCGGAATGGCTGATGGACGACCTTTACAACGGGGCAAGGGGACCCGCAAAACCGCCGGCACGTGCACCGCAGGCGAACCGTGCTGGGAAATGGGAATGGGGGCCAACGTGCTCACCCACTCCCAGATTCTCGCCAGCACCGCTGGGGCTGAAACTGCCTGGCTGCAGGCGGCGGCGAGAAAATCCCCGAGCACCCGCAGAGCCGAACCGTACACCAGCTCGGCGGAGGAAGCAGTCAAATCTTGCTTGGGGACGGTGTGGATGCCGAGGAGGACCCACGGCAGCTGGTCTACTCAGTTCGGGCCTGTGAGCCGAGCCTTCAGCGCCGATTTGAGGTGCCGATGGAAACGTTCGACCAGCCCGTTGGCCTGCGGGTGGTAGGCAGTTGTATGATGCAACTGGGTGCTGTAGAGCTGGGCCAGGGAAGACAACAAGGCAGAGGTGAACTGGGCCCCCCGGTCAGTGGAAATGCCAGACGGCACCCCGAAATCCCAGCGTCGCCATCTGACAGGGACAATGGGGCGGGCCCGACCCAAGGAGACGTCGCACAGGACCATGGTGCCAGCAGCTCCTCATGGCACTTCAGCCAGCTGAAGACCAGAAATGGCGTGCAGTAGCCTTCCATACCTGCATCAGCGCGCTGCGCCGCCGCCAGCTCGGTATAGTCGACGCCGTGGTCGATAGCTGAAACGGATAGAAAAGTGGGGCGGGGCAAGATGTCTGCAACAACGTTCAGTTTACCCGCAACATGTCGGATGTCGATAGTAAACTCCGATATATAGGCGAGGTGCTGCTGTTGGCTGGCAGACCATGGATCGGAGATTTTTCCCAGGGCGAGAAAAAAAACCTAAAATGCCTTACAGCTTGATACAATCCTAGGAACTTGCGGTCGAAGGCGCTATAATTACATTCAAGAGCTCGCAGCTGGCGGCTGAAAAATGGCAGCAGCTGTCGTCTACGAGCTGCTCCAGGACGCCTCCCACCACGGCGTCCACGGTGAGGGCTGTCTTGGCACCCTAGAATGCCGCGTCCTCCTCCGAGGACCACACGAGTTCCTGCGGCTTACCCGCCAGACACTGGACTAGGGGGCACTTGATGTTAGCAGCTGCCGGCACGAAACGGTGATAGAAGTTCACCATGCCGACAAACTCCTGTAACCCTTTCACAGTGAGCGGCCGGGGGAAGTGCCGAAAGGCCTCGACCTTCTCGGGTAGTGGGGCAGCGCCCTGGGGGGGTAACGCTGTGCCCCAGGAAGGAGATGGAGCGGAGGCCAAACTGGCACTTTGCGGGGTTAATAACGAGGCCGTGTTCACGGAGGCGTTGGAACAGGGTCTGAAGGTGGGCGACGTGTTCGTCCTGCAAGGGGCTGGTGACCAGGATGTTGTCCAGATAAATAAACATGAAAGGCAGGCCCTGCCTGACCTGGTCCATAAGCCGCTGGAATGCCTGCGGGGCATTTTTCAACCCGAAGGGCATGCGGAGCCATTCAAACAGGCCGAACAGGGTGATTGTCGTGGTTTTCGGGACGTCGAGGTGCATGGAGATCTGGTTGTAACCCCGGACAAGGTCAACTTTCGAAAAGAAAGCGTTGCCCTCAAGGTGTGCGGAGAAGTCCTGAATATGGGGCACTGGGTAGCGTGGTCAACGCGTTCAGACGCCGGTAATCCCCGCAAGGTCTCCACCCCCCAGATGTTTTTGGGACCATATGTAGTGGGGAGGCCCATGGGCTGTCCGACCACCGGATGTTCCCCATGTCGTCCATTAGTTGAAACTCATCCCGTCGATGCGCAGCTTGTCCGGCGGGAGGTGGCGCGCCCAGGCATGCACTGGAGGGCTCACGGTGGGGATGTGGTGCACGACCCCGTGTTTAAGGGCTGCCCCGCTGAAACGGGGTGTGAGGAGCTCAGGAAAGTCAGAGAGCAGGGAGGGGTATGGACCGTCGACCTCGACGACGACGCTGAGCTGTGTGTCCGGTGGGAGGGGCGTCGTTGCGGTCACACTGAGGCAAAGGGTGCGCTGGCGCGGACACATGGTTAATGGCACCGCCATCTTGGTGCTTCGTCAGCCAAAGTTCGCCTGCCCTTTCAGCGAGCTGTCGGGGGTCGGCGAAATCGACGCCCACGAGCATGAGGCGGACGTCATCCGGCATTTGCTCTAAAAATGTTTCCTCGAAAAGCAGGCACAGATGGTGGCCATCCATGAGAGCAAGCATGTTGGCCATGAGCACAGACAGCTTGCGATCGCCCAACCCGTCCATGTGCAGGGAGCGGGTGGCGCGATCCAGCGGCTGAGCCTGAAAGTGTGCAGGAGGAGGGCCTTGAGGCCATCGTACTTGACGGTCGCGGGCGGGTTCTGCAGGAAAGGCAGCAATCGGGAAGCTGTCTCCAGGCATAAGTTCCCCTACGACGTGGAAATAGTTAGTCTCATCATTACTATATGGCGCAGGTGGAACTGCGCCTCCACATGCGTGAACCACACTTGAGGCTGTCCGGGCCAGAACACCGGCAATTTGAGGCTGACGCCTCTCTGATGAGCATCGGGAATGGCGTCGGGACCTGCGGCGTCCTGCATGTCGGCGTCCAATATCAATTGGGCGCGTCGGGGTCACCAGTTTAGCATAGTCGAGACGGTAGGTTGATTTCCAAAATACTTTATTAAGAAAGTTAAACGAAAACAACGATGGTCTTAAGGCAGCTAAATAACAGTGTTGCTGCCACAACCAACGGTGGTGAACTGAATGAATAGTTCGCCCAGAATAGCGCGTGAAAATCCCTCCCCATGGTCACGTGTCCGAGGCAGGTGCCGCTACAATAGACACAAAGTGCTGGAGTTTGATGAAGGGTCTCGATCCGAAGCGTCACCTTTTCCTTTTCTCCAGAGATGCTGCTTGATGTTTCCATCCCTGTAGTAAGTCAGCACTCTTGATATTGGCAGTGGGATTGGAGTGGTGATAGGCAGGGTAGGTATGTCATCGGGGTCATCAGGTGGGAACCCTCCTCCTTTGACGTTTCATTGATAAGCCCACAACATCTCTCGAGGGCTCAACGGTGATACCTGGCATCCCAGGTACACCCCGTCAATTCCTCACCCTCCTGATTTCATCTTGCAGCCCAATTGTTGTCTTTCCTTTTGATCCAAAGCCAATTGCTGCTTTTTTTCTGCTGAATTTGACAATGACTTGATTGCTTGTTGGAGGGCGCGACCCTCACCCCCATTTTCTTCAATAGACTCGTCATAGATGCAGCAACGAATCCCCTGCATCCCACTTCTACAGGGAAAATCTTGGTCTTCCAGCTATTCTGGGCAGCTTCAGTTGCCAGTTCAGAGTACTTGTTTTTTTTCCCTCTCATAAGCTTTTTGAACACCATCTTCCCATGGAACTGTCAATTCCACAACATGTGCTAACATGGCTGTTGTAGACCACAGGACCATGTCTGGCTGGAGTGTTGTAGCCACAATGTCTGGGGGAAACACAAACTTCTTTTCCAAGTCCACATCCATGTTCCAATCCCGAGCAGGCTGCGGAATGCTTGCATCCTTTGATGTTATCTGGTGCACTGGAGGTTGGCCTGCTGGTACAAATGTTGCGAAGTGGACATTTCCTTCCGATGTTTGTTGGGAAGCATTTGTGGTCAGTCGCCTCTGTTCCTGGATTGATGCCAGCTGTCTGAGAACTTGGTTATGCCGCCAAGTGTAACACCCTTGGGCGAGGCTCGTAGTGCATCCTGTTAAAATGTGCCTTAGTGATTGGCAAAGGGAGCAAGCGGGGTCTTCTCCCAACCACTGCTTCAGGTTCTGGGGTGATGGTAGAGCATCATAAGTGGATCTGATGACAAAACTTGCCCGAGATCCCTCCATTTGCCAGTTGTCACGCCAGCTGAGTTTCCTCTTTTCCAGGCTCTCCCAGTTAGTCCATTGGCCCTGCTTTGGCGTTGGCATTGACGTGTCCCTCTGCCTCCTCCCGTCTTCTCACCTCCTCCACCACGAGCCCTCTCTTCTGCACTGATGTTGCTTTGTGCCATTGGGCAACTTTTGGGATGAGCCTGAGCCCGGCTCTCCAAATGTTGGATTTGGCCAACCACATCCCGGAAATGAAGAGCAGACGGAGCACTCTGAACGGCTTCTTATGGGGTCCACTTTCTCCCCATTGCCACATATATCAGTATGTTCAGATTCATTGAGGGACATGACCATGTTCTCCAGAGATGCTGCCTGACCCACTGAGTTACTCCAGCACGTTTTGTGTTTTCTTTATCCAATTTCAGTTCTACTTATTTGTGCAAGACATCCTTTCTGTGACCACAGAACTGTAAGTCTTCTTTCATGTCATATTGAAATGTATTATCTCTCATTTTTAATACAGCTTCCATTTCTTGTGTTTGTTATCATACCAGAGCAAACCCAGGAAGCGTATGCTGTGTAAAAGCAATGATGTCCGGTATACTACAAATGAACGTAAACCACCTCCGTCACATTAGGAAGTTTAGCACCGTCTTTCTAAATGCTTAGTAGCCAAGCCCAGAATCACCTCGTCAGACCTTTTGCCTCAGAGCCACTTTCCTGTTGCAATCCTGTATCTCTTGATTCCCTTAATATATCCAAATATCTACCTATCTTTGCCTCAAATAAACTCGGATATTGAATGTCCGCAACCTATTGAATAGAGCATTGCAAAGATTCACTACCTCTGGGTGAAGATGTATCTTCTCGCTTCTCTCCCATGTGGCCTGCTGCTTATTTTGTGATGGTAAGGTCTGGCTCCAATCACTCCGTATTCATCCCGTTAAACCTGTTAAGAACCTAATAACATACACTGGGCAGTTGAAAGGTAAATATTTTCTTTCTCCATTTCCAGATTCTGCTTTACATATTTCAGCCTGCCGTAATCAACACTTGCATCGTTGGAGCAAAAGGGTAGCACTCCTCCTCCTCTGAGTCGACCTAAGTTTACTGTGGGAGGGGATTGAGCTATTGCTGCTGCAGAGATGGGATCCAGAGGTCCTGTGACAACGCAAATGTTGTGCTGAAATCTGCAAAGCAGAATCTGAAAATGGACAATGAAAGAATTAACTGACATCATGTGGATCATTTGAACTGTGAGATTGAAATAGTTTTTAACATAATTGGCTGATATTACAATCTCTGATTACCCACATGGTTCCCAAGTAATGGTCTTAATTCCAGTAATTCATCAATTCGGTGCCCAATCTTAATTCCTGATTCAGTGACGTATGTTATCTGATCAATGACCACATCACTCCCTACCAACTATACTGTGCCCTGGTGGTTCACCTGCTAATGACATTGGGTACTGATGAGGTTACCCCAGTCAACTGCGATCTTCACAGCTGAGGGATTGTCTTTTCAAGACCAACTCTGATGACTATGATTGCTGATTTTTGTTATTCTCTCTCCTTTATATGAGCCTGCAGCTGATGTTGGGTGTTCCATTTAGTCACAGGCTGCTTGTCAAGTCCCCAAATCACTTGGCCTTGACCAGGCAAGAATTCAACTCGAAATATGTTATTTTGTCTGTCTCTGAATTACACCATTCATCTACAACCACATTACACTTCATGTTCTAAGATACACTGGGCCGATTGTGCAAGTCTTTTTGCGTACAACCATCTTTATCCTGCCTATTTGTATGAATCAAATTATTCATTTTAGTGAAACAGGAAAGATCATTCTGTGTAAATGTTCTGGTGAGGGAGAAGATTGTTTATAATTTATAAATTTGGACTTGAGGGAACTCTATTTTTTAATTTAGATGTTGGCTTGTAAAGCACTTGGCAATCCGTCCATAACTGTACGGGAGAGAAATAAATAGTTAAACTCTGGCTCATTGAACATTCCTTTCAGCTTTCTTGAGATGTTACAGGGCCCCTTGGTTCCACACACAATGCTGGGATGTAAAGTTTGGTCATTGACTCTGCAATTCCTTCACCTGCCCCATAAAAGTCCATGGGTTTATCTTGAATTTCTCATTCATGTGCCTAGCATCTTAAGGATGAAGGAAATATTTTAACATTACCAGTAATGTTGAAGATCGCAGCAGTGATGTTTCTACAACTTTGTTCATTGGATCGTTATCTTTTGTACTTCCTTCCACAGAGTTTATTCTAAGCAGTTGTTGTGTCTGAATACAATGTGAGGGCAAACATCAGTTCACGTTTCCAGTCTGATATGACTGTTCATGTACTGTGTTGTTGCACACTTGAGTAACCTCTGCAACAACAACGTCTGCGATCAGCATTTCACTGGGTTTGCTGAAGAGCTTTGAGACAACGTTGTTTTTAATTTGGCCATTTATCATGTGGTTTCTTGCTTACAAAATACTTTGTCATCTCGCTGCAATGAAGATGAATTTTGTTTTACATGACTTACAAAATGCCTTTGTATCATTGACGGATGATTGCTAAATCCTATTATAATTACTCCTCCCTTGGTTTTATCTTCAATGTATTTTTTAGTAGCAGTAACACATATGACACTTAGCTTGGGATAATTATTTCCAGTATAGCTATGTAGAAACACATAGCGAGTCATATTGACTCATAACTGAGGTTAACAGAATGATGGTATATTGGGTTATTATTATTATTGTCATGTGAACCGAGATACAGTGAAAATCTGTGTTTTGCGCACTATCCAGAACAATAATCCATGCATGATTACAATTAAACCATACATGAGTACACCAGGTAGTTCAAAAGAGAATGGAAACGATGTGCAGAATTTAGTGTGTGGCGCAGGGCGGCATGATGGTACAGTGGTAAAGCACAGCGACCCAGGTTTGATTCTGACTACGGGTGCTGACTGCATGGAGTTTGTACGTTCTCCCTGTGACCACATGTGCTTTTTCTGGGAGCTCCGGTTTCCCCGCTCATTCCAAAGACGTACAGGTTTGTAGGTGAATTGGCTTGGGTAAAAATTGTAAATTGTCTCCAGTGTGTAGGATAGTGCTAGTGTACGGGGATCGCTTGTCAGCACGGACTTGGTGGGCTGAAAGGCCTGTTTCCACGCTGTATCTCTAAACTAAACTAAAAGCTGCAGAGATTGTGCAGATTTTAAAAAAGTGAGGGTCGCAGCAATCTTAGTTTATGAGAGTGTATGAATTGAATGACCCGTGGATACACTACCGTGTGGACTCAAGTCATGGTCATCCTTGTAGTGTATGAAAGCAAATGAAAATCTGTGTGTAATTTAAAATTGGCAGTTGCTAATGTGCTGGGAACTTAATTGTATTTTACTCAATGTGGAGTAACTGCTCTCTTTGATAACTGGGATAGCAACAGGGTCAGAAGGAGCATGTTGTGTATGATTTTAAGTGTTGGGATGTAAGCCAGCTCCTTGACAGACTGAGCATATTAATCATAAACAGTGAAAACATTATAGTGATGGGGTATTTGATAATTCTGGTGCAAATGCAATTTTCTATCTCTTCTCATTGCTATCCAATCCTATTTCTATCAGCTCAGCTCAACCCAGGTCCTTAAAGTTGTGAAGATAAACACAAAAAGCTAGAGTAACTCAGCGGGACAGGCAGCATATCTGGAGAAAAGGAATGGGCGATGTTTCGGGTAGAGACCCTTCTTCAGACCCTTAGAGCTGTAAGGCAGCAGCACGAACTGCTTTGACTCTGTACTGCCCTACACACTCCACACAGACAACATTCGAGGTCAGGCTGCTCAGAATCTTCACCGAGAGACTGATTTAATGTACAGATGGAATACTTGAGATTCTTAATAAATGCTATTGCTAGAGCAAACAAGCTCTTCACCACTATGTGTTTATTAGTTTTAGTTTTTAGTTTTCGAGATACAGTGCGGAAACTGACCCACCATGTCCATGCTGACCATCAATCACCGCACTCTAGTTCTATCCTACACACTAGGGACAATTTACCGAAATACAAACCTGCAGATCATTGTGGGAGGAAACCCATGCGGTCACGGAGAACGTACAAACTCCATATAGACAGCACCCAGGCTTGAACCTGGGCCGCTGGTGCTGTAAGGCAGCAACTTTACTGCTGCGCCACCATATTGCTCCTATTATTATATTATAGTGCGATTTCTGGGTCTGCTCTTTGCTGAAACAATCGTACTTGGTTTTGCAGCGATTCCTTTTGCAGTTCAGCTGCAGAATAAGAGGGAAGCTATTGATTCCTGTTAATCTACTGCACATAAGTTTCTAGCTGCATGGCCAGTGCCTGAACATAGGCAGCACGTGGGGCTCGTTAACTGATTCATGCTAAGAGGCTTGGATAAGTATTGACATTGCACTTCCATACTTTGTGCCAACACTAACAGTTTGGCCGGTAAGTTGCATTCAAAACTTCCTTTCTGCTGCTGACATCAAATAACTCTACTACAATCTATCATTCTCAATCTTTTCAGCATTGAACTTTATTTGTGTTCCATGAACCCAAATGAAATAATTGCAGATGTCCTTCTGTAAGAGTCGGGAGAAGTTTTAATTATATTTGCATGTATCTGTGCCCTCTAATCCCTTAGTTGGGAGGGTTAGGCCAGACAGGCTGAATTTCACAGGGAAAATAATAAAGGTTGGGAGAAATGAACTCTGAGAAACACGCATAAAGCAGGACCTATGTCTAAGAAGGAGGAAGTCCTGGACTATCCACAATGGATCGGTTAAGGTTGACTTCAATGAATTGAGCGGATCTGAATCAGAGTTCAGACTGCTTCAATATGGAGGACTTATAGGTACAGAAGAATATCTGCATAAGTAGCATCAAAACATTTGTATGGTGTTTGATATCAACAGGGTGACTTCCATGCATATGACATGCATCTGGAGCGAGGAGATGATCCATGTCTACTGAAGTGCACTGTGTTGGACAAAATGTAAAAGTCATTTGTGCATATTAAATTCATTGAGAATTTCTGGACCATGTACAGTTACTTTCCCTACATTGCTTGTCATTCTCATTTGGAGCACTGTATATAATATTGTCCCCATTTAAGGACGGATGTCAATGTGTTGGTATTATTTCAGAGCAGATCCACTAGAATGATATTTGGTTAAGAAAGAACTGCAGATGCTGGAAAAATCGAAGTTAGACAAAAATGTTGGAGAAACTCAGCGGTGAGGCAGCATCTATGGAGAGAAGGAATAGGCGATGTTTCGGGTCGAGACCCTTCTTCAGACTGAATAATATTTGGGATGTGTAGGTGCTCCTACGATTAAAGGCTGGATTGGGAAACCAGTATCCCCTTGAGTTTAGAATCGTGAAGAGTGCATTATTTGAAACACAAGTTCCTGAAAGATCTTGCCAGATTGTACAAAAGAGAAATGGAAAAGGGAGGTGGGGGTGAGATACTGAGAGAGGAAGAGGTGAAAATATCCAGTACTGAAATAAATAGAAAGAAAACATAGGTTTTCTAAATTCCCCTTCCCATTCCAAATCCAATCTTTCTGTACTGGGCCTCCTCCATGGCCAAAGTGAGTCCCACCGCAAATTGGAGTAGCATATTTTGCTTGGATAGTTTACACCCCAGCAGTATGAACATTGACTTCTTCAATTTCAGGTAGTGCTTGCTTTCTACCCCTTTCCCCTCCCTTTCCCAGCTCTCCCTCAGCCCACTGTCTCCGCCTCTTCCTTTCTTCTTCCCCCCCCCCCCCCCCCCATCCCTACATCAGTCTGAAGAAGGGTCTCAACTCGAAACGTCGCCTATTCCTTCGCTCCATAGATGCTGCCTCACCCGCTGAGTTTCTCCAGCATTTTTCTCTACCTTTTCTAAAGTTGGAGTATTTAATTTTGAGTCCAGGAAGAAATGAAGTGTTGTTCCTCGAGCTTACATTGGTGCTCATTGTAACAGCGGAGTAGTCCACAGACAGAAAGATCAGGGTGGATGTGGGATGGTGAATTAAAATGGCAGGCATCCAGAAGCTCAGCATCACTCTCCCTTTCTCAGTTCAGTTTTTATTTAGCATTTCCTTTTGATCTATTTTCATACCATGGACTGTAGTAGTGGTCTAAGGAGGCAGCTCACCAAAACATTCTCAAGAACATTTAGGGATGGGCAATTAAATGCTGGCTCAGTCTGTGAAGCCCACATCCCTTGAATGACTCAAAAAAATATCCCCTCCATTTATGGGACGGAACATGTAAAGGAATGGGACATATATCTGCCAAGGCGACAACGTGGCACCAGAGACCTGGATTTGATCCTGTTTTTGGGTGCTGTCTTTGCACAATTTGCATGTTCTCCCTGTGACCATTTCCACAGGTTGCTCCTGTTTCCTCCAACATCCCAAAGATGTGCGGGTTTGTAGGTTAATTGGCCTTTGTTAATTGCCCCTAGTTGTAGGAAGTGGATGAGAAAGTGGAATAACATAGAACTGGTGTGAACAGGTGATTAGTGGTCGATGTGGACTTGGTGGGCCTGTTCCCTTGCTGTAACTCTAAATTAAAACTAAAATGTTGTTATGTTACCATGTAGCTTTGTGCTATAAGTGATTCCAATAACTTATTTTTCTAATTTAATTTTGATCTGATGAACAGCTGACTATTGATATAATTATCAATGACGCTTTCTGGCATTGCTGTTTTTCTTTTCATGTCCATTCCTGGAATATTTTGGTCTGACAACCCAACCAACCAGAATGTTTAAGAATGATGCTGGAAAAATCGAAGGTAGATAAAACTACTGGAGAAACTCAGCGGGTGAGGCAGTATCTATGGAGCGAAGGAATAGGTGATGTTTCGAGACCCTTCCTCTAGACCCGAAAAGTCACCTATTCCTTTGCTCCATAGATGCTGCCTCACCCGCTGAGTTTCTCCAGCATTTTAATCTACCTTCAACTAACCAGAATGATGTTTATTGTATGAATCTTAGCTTTTCCAAGAAGAAACAAATCTAAATAAATTATACTTAATTCATCAATTAGCTTTGCCGATTGCCCACTGAGTGTAAGCAATTTTATAAAATCATCCTGTGTGTTCTTCTTTAGGTATTCACTTTCTGATAATCTAAGAATATACACATGGCATGTCAATCTGTCTTTATTAGGGCCATGCAATTTCCTTTGTAAAAATATTGACATCAGATTTGGACCTCGTGCATTATTTCAGCGATGAATCTACTCTAAATCACTAAATAAAATGTCACTAACAACAGTATTTAATGTTAAAGGACTCGACCAATGTCATTCGACCAAGCCCATTGGAGATGTTTAACACATCCAGTTTTGCAGAGGTTAGCTGAGTTACTTTGCACTGCTTTGGGAGGATGGTGCATATCTTGTACTTGATAAATCAGCATATCGAATATCAATCATTTAAGGAATGGATCTTATGAATTAGTGGTACAGTTTTTGTGCGTCAAAAGAGGTGGCAGTAATTTGGACACTTCACAAGTGGGTTGCATTTTAATGGCGAAATGTGGCGCTGAGCAGGGAAAGAGTAAAAGAACCAGGCCCAAGAAGAGGCAGGGGAGTCTGACATTAAAGATGGTCAATGACAGAGTGTACAAAGTTAGCCAAGTGTAGGATGGGGTGGAGGAGGGTTGGTGCATTGTCCAGGGTGCCCCAATGAACGTATAACCATATAACCATGTAACAATTACAGCACGGAAACAGGCCATCTCGGCCCTACAAGTCCGTGCCGAACAACTTTTTTCCCTTAGTCCCACCTGCCTGCACTCATACCATAACCCTCCATTCCCTTCTCATCCATATGCCTATCCAATTTATTTTTAAATGATACCAACGAACCTGCCGCCACCACTTCCACTGGAAGCTCATTCCACACCGCTACCACTCTCTGAGTAAAGAAGTTCCCCCTCATGTTACCCCTAAACTTCTGTCCCTTAATTCTGAAGTCATGTCCTCTTGTTTGAATGTTCCCTATTCTCAAAGGGAAAAGCTTGATCACATCAACTCTGTCTATCCCTCTCATCATTTTAAAGACCTCTATCAAGTCCCCCCTTAACCTTCTGCGCTCCAGAGAATAAAGACCTAACTTATTCAACCTATCTCTGTAACTTAGTTGTTGAAACCCAGGCAACATTCTAGTAAATCTCCTCTGTACTCTCTCTATTTTGTTGACATCCTTCCTATAATTGGGCGACCAAAATTGTACACCATACTCCAGATTTGGTCTCACCAATGCCTTGTACAATTTTAACATTACATCCCAGCTTCTATACTCAATGCTCTGATTTATAAAGGCTAGCATACCAAAAGCTTTCTTTACCACCCTATCTATATGAGATTCCACCTTCAAGGAACTATGCACGGTTATTCCCAGATCCCTCTGTTCAACTGTATTCTTCAATTCCCTACCATTTATCATGTACGTCCTATTTTGATTTGTCCTGCCAAGGTGTAACACCTCACATTTATCAGCATTAAACTCCATCTGCCATCTTTCAGCCCATTGTCCAAATGGCCTAAATCACTCTGTAGACTTTGGAAATCCTCTTCATTATCCACAACACCCCCTATCTTGGTATCATCTGCATACTTACTAATCCAATTTACCACCCCTTCATCCAGATCATTGATGTACATGACAAACAACAAAGGACCCAACACAGATCCCTGAGGCACCCCACTAGTCACCTGCCTCCAACCCGACAAACAACCATCCACCATTACCCTCTGGCTTCTCCCATTCAGCCACTGCTGAATCCATCTTGCTATTCCTGCATTTATACCCAACAGTTGAACCTTCTTAACCAACCTTCCATGAGGAACCTTGTCAAAGGCCTTACTAAAGTCCATATAGACAACATCCACTGCTTTACCCTCGTCAATTTCCCTAGTAACCTCTTCAAATAATTCGAGAAGATTAGTCAAACATGACCTTCCAGGCACAAATCCATGTTGACTGTTCCTAATCAGACCCTGTTTATCCAGATGCTTATATATATTATCTCTAAGTATCTTTTCCATTAATTTGCCCACCACTGAAGTCAAACTAACAGGTCTATAATTGCTAGGTTTACTCTTAGAACCCTTTTTAAACAATGGAACAACATGCGCAGTACGCCAATCCTCGGGGACTATTCCCGTTTCTAATGACATTTGAAATATTTCTGTCATAGCCCCGGCTATTTCTACACTAACTTCCCTCAATGTCCTAGGGAATATCCTGTCAGGACCCGGAGACTTATCCACTTTTATATTTTTCAAAAGTGTCAGTACTTCTTTTACTTTGAAACTCATAGTATCCATAACTACTCTACTCGTTTCCCTTACCTCACATAATTCAATATCCTTCTCCTTGGTGAATACCGAAGAAAAGAAATTGTTCAATATCTCCCCCATCTCTTTTGGCTCTGCAGATAGCTGCCCACTCTGTTTCTCCAATGGACCAATTTTATCCCTCGTTATCCTTTTGCTATTAATATAGCTGTAGAAACCCTTTGGATTTACTTTCACCTTACTTGCCAAAGCAACCTCATATCTTCTTTTAGCTTTTCTAATTTATTTCTTAAGATTCTTTTTACATTCCTTATACTCCACAAGCACCTCATTTACTTAATGCTGCCTATAATTATTGTAGATCTCCCTCTTTTTCCGAACAAGATGTCCAATTTCCCTTGAAAATCAGGGCTCTTTCCAATTTTTACTGTTTCCTTTCAACCGAACAGGAACATAAAGATTCTGTACTCTTAAAATTTCCCCTTTAAATGTCCACCATTTCTCTTCTACATCTTTCCCATAAAACAAAATGTCCCAGTCCACTCCTTTTAAATCATCTCGCATCTCATCAAAGTTAGCCTTTCTCCAATCAAAAATCTCAACCCTAGGTCCAGTTCTGACCTTCTCCATAATTATATTGAAACTAATGGTATTGTGATCACTGGACCCGAAGTGCTCCCCAATGCATACCTCCGCCACCTGTCCCGTCTCATTTCCTAACAGGAGGTCCAGCACTGCCCCTCCTCTAGTAGGTACCTCTATGTATTGCTGCAAAAAACTATCCTGCACACATTTTACAAACTCAAAACCATCCAGCCCATTTACAGAATGTGTTTCCCAGTCTATTGTGTGGAAAGTTGAAATCTCCCACAATCACTACCTTGTGCTTACTACTAATATCTGCTATCTCCTTACATATTTGCTCTTCCAATTCTCGTTCCCCATTTGGCGGTCTATAATACACCCCTATAAGTGTTGCTACACCTTTCCCACTTCTCAGTTCCACCCAAATAGCCTCCCTAGATGAGCCCTCCAATCTATCCTGCCAAAGCACTGCTGTAATATCTTCCCTGACTAGCAATGCAACACCTCCACCTCTTGCCCCTCCAATTCTATCACACCTGAAGCAACGAAATCCTGGAATATTTAGTTTCCAATCACAGCCCTCCTGCAACCATGTTTCACTGATCGCCACAACATCATACTTCCAGGTGTCTATCCAGACTCTAAGCTCATCCACCTTTCTTACAATGCTCCTAGCATTAAAATATGCACATTTAAGAAACCCCCCGTCTCTTCTTCTCTGTTTATTTCCTTATTACGTAGTGCACTAAACTGCTGGAATTTTGTGATTACATGTTCTAATTAGCTCCATATATTATGAGTCAGCAATATGAGAGGCAATGAGTTTCAGCAGGAGGAGCTGCTTGAGGAGCAGTCGTATAAACTAAATAATAAAAGAACTGGGATCAAAAGATCTGGGTCTGTAGCTGTATAAATCATTGAGAGTGGCAGGGGTGGTTGGGAAAGTGGTTCAAAAACCTAAGCCGGGTCCTGAGGTGTAATGTACTAGTACAATGTCCTTGAGGAGTCTTCTTATAATGCAGGTCAACTGTTTTGTTCAGTTCTGGTCACCGCAGTTTGGTAAGGTATGAAGCTGAAAGAGGGTTCAGAAAAGATTTAAGGGCCTGTCCCACTTTCACGACCTGATTCACGACCTTTTTCACTCGTGGACAGTTTTCATCATGCTAGAAAAACGCCCCGACGTATTTGATGCCACGTGTACCTACGACTAGCATCACGACCTACCTACGACCTACCTACGACCTCGTGATGTCCATGCTGCGAGTATGAGTCAAGGGCAAACTCGGCAGAGGTCGTGAATTAGGTCGTGAAAGTGGGACAGGCCCTTTACCAGGATGGTTGCAGATGAAAGGAACTTTAGTTGTGTGGATAGATTTGAGAACTTTGCTTTGTTCTTCTTGAAAAAGAAAATGTTGAGAATAGTTCAAATCATTATATTCAAAATCATGAAAGGTTTATACTATTTTAGAGATAAACTGTGAGGTCAAGATCACAATTGGCAAAAGAACCAAAAGCCACAAGAATAAACTGTATTTTTGGTGCGAGAGGCTAGGATGGCAGAGACAGATTTAACTGCAGTCTTCAAAGCAAATGGATAGATGCATGAAAGGAAAATTAGTGCATGTCTATGAGGAGAGGATGTGACTAGTTGGATTGCTGCAGAAAGTGTTTTTATTCACACTTTCCAAGGTAGCGCTGGTAAGTTGGTCACTGTAAATTACCTTGGTGTAGGTAAATGGTAAAAGAATCAAAGGGGAGTTGATGAGCATGTAGGAGAATAAGCTGCAGAGCAAAATGGAACTAATAGGATTGCACAATTGAGAGTCAGCTTGGTGGGCCAAAGAGCCTCTTTAGTTATATGTAAGTAGGTAACATGGTTGTAAACAGCACAAAATGGGACACATGGAAACCTAGTTCATTCTGTCCAATTTTTGTTAACGTTGCTATTGTCGCGATTGTTTTTGGTGCAAATCAGCACAAGACAAGTTGTTACGACAATGAAAAGCAAAAAAAACGGAAATCTAAATTAAAAATAGAAAATGCTGGAAACATTTCACAGGTCAAACATCATGCGTTACCACAGTAAATTAGACAGAGAGTTCTTTTTTAGCTGGCATGGTGGGACAAATTACTACTTTTTGCACCATAAATGTCTATGATTAAAGGAATGAGAAATGCTTTAATTGGGCATGGGGTCTGTCTTTGTTCCAAAAAGAATTGTAAATTGTAAAGTAGATAGGGTGGTGGAGATGCTGTATGGCATACTTACCTTCATTGTTAGGGGCATTGAATATAAGAGTCAGGAAGTTATGATGCTGCTTCATAGGACTTTAATTAGGTTGCATTTGGAGTATTGGGTACAGTTCTGGTCGCCCCCATTACAGGAACGACGTGGAGGCTTTGGAGAGAGTACAGAGGAGGTTTATCAGAATGCTGCCTCGATTGGAGGGTTTCAGCTACAGGGAGAGAGGTTGGATAGACAGATTGTTTTCGCTGGAACATCAGAGTTGAGGGCAGATTTGATAGAAGTGTATAAAATTATGAGAGGCATAGATACTGTAGACAGTCAGAACCTTTTTCGCAGGTTGGAAATGTCCAATACTGGAGGGCCTAGCTATAAGGCGAGAGGAGGAAAGTTGAATGGAGATGTGCAGGGCAAGGTTTTTAAACAGAGAGTTGTGGCATTGTCAGGTTTGGTGGAAGAGGCAGATACAATAGTGGCATTTGAGAGGCTTTTAGATAGATACATGGAAGTGCAGGGAATAGAGGAATGTGGATCATTTACTAGCAGAGGAGAGTATTTAACTTGGCATCATGTTTGGCACAAAAAAAATGTGGGCCAAAGGGCCTGTTCCTATGCTATATGTTTTATCTCATCAGTAAAGAGCTTTTATGTATTTCTGATATAGGTGTTGATCTTTGGGTTCTGGCAATTGGAAAACACCCAAACGAGCACACTGTGGGGACCCCTGAAGTGAAGTATATCGGGAACATCCATGGTGATGAGGTACGGCTTTCTTATACGCCCTATAATTTCCAAATTATTTTATAATAGCACTTTTGTAGGATTAAATGTATAACAAATAAAAATAAATTGGAAATAATAATGCTTTTGTCAAAAATAAAAAAAGTTTTCAGTGGATTTCCCAGATTTTATTTCTTTCTCTTCTTTCTTTAATCCAAAGATTTAACATTTCAGCTTGGCACATTCTTTATTCATTACGTCAGCTAATATTGGAACAAATTGTCTAAATTAATTGGTAGCATAGGATCCAAATTTGTGGTGTCAAATGTTATGTTACACAGTATCCTTTCAGAAAGCAGATAAATTGGCTAATTTACTATAAATCGTCTCAGTTTTAATGTTGAGAGGAATGCGTGCCATCTAAATTTCAACTGAAGACTTTAATAAATTGATTCCAGGACAGCACGTTGGAAATAATGGTTAAACATCTGGTACAAGATGTTTGCGTTGAAACAGAATGTACTCGTGCTTTGAACCATTATGCCCTCATGAACTGCATGGTCGTGGTCTCTTGAGAGATGTGTTATTCAAGTGCATTGAAAAATATTAAGTTGCAGCACGTACAATATCAGCTCAACGTTTGCAGGAAGAATTAGGGCTTATCTGTTCATGTGTAGAAGACAAAAAGTGCTGGAGTAACTCAGCAGGTCAGGCAGCATCTCTGGAGAACATGGATAGGTGATGTTTTGGGTCGAGACCATCCTTCAGACTGATGATTCTGAAAAAGGGTCTCGACTTAAAATGTCACGTATCCATGTTCGTCAGAGATGCTACCTAACCGGCTGCATTACTCCAGCACTTTGTGTCCTTTTGAGTATTAACCAGCATCTGCAGTTCCTTGTTTCTAAAGCATGGAGAGTTTTAATTGATCTCAAGCAACTGCCCAACCATCATGATATTTCACAAGGAAGGAGGCTAATACCTTTGGATTATAATTATTATTGGATATATTTTAAATTAGGTTCATTTTCTTTCTGAATCTTTTTCTCATAATGTATTCTTTCCATCTTTTTATTGCCTGATTGACATGGAATTGAATATTATAATTTAAACATCACGGTTCAGCTCTTGAAACATTACTGCTCTTTAAAAAATGCTCCAAGGTTATTTGGATTACTGCTGTGAAGCAACAGTTGTGCCTGTGGGCTGGGTATAGGCTGTAGACGGGATATGAAAAAATATCTTGATTGGCAACGTAATTAATTTCATATTGAAAATAGACTTATCATCCTTAACTTTGGCTTCACAAGATGACAAAATGAACAGGGAGACACCTAATTAATTTTGGATTCATTTAGCATTTAGTTTGAAGGTGTAAGTATTATAGAATTAATTTTTGCTTAGATTAATCTTCCTGCAGGCTAGATGCAGGAAGATTATTCCCGATGTTGGGGAAGTCCAGAACAAGGGGGCACAGTTTAAGGATAAGAGGGAAGTCTTTTAGGATCGAGATGAGAAAATCATTTTTTACACAGAGAGTGGTGAATCTGTGGAATTCTCTGCCACAGAAGGTAGTTGAGGCGAGTTCATTGACTATATTTAAGAGGGAGTTAGATGTGGCCCTTGTGGCTAAAGGGATCATGCGGTGTGGAGAGAAGGCAGGTATGGGATACTGAGTTGGATGATTAGCCATGATCATATTGAATGGCGGTGCAGGCTCGAAGGGCCGAATGGCCTACTCCTGCACCTATTTTCTATGTTTCTATTAGTTATGTTTCTATTCCTTAACTGGAATTCAATGCCAAATATTGATCAATTGTTCATTTGAAGTGTCCCTTTACAAAAGGGGGGACAGTGCTGAAGTAACTCAGCAGATCAGGCAGCATCTCTTGAGAACATGGATAGGTGACGTTTTGGGTTGGATTCCTTTTTCAGACTGAAGAGAAAAAGTTGCCAACCTGAAACATCATGTATCCATGTCCTGCAGAGATGATGCCGCTGAGTTACTCCAGAACTTTGTGTCCTATATATCATTATGGGTAGGTATTAGATACGCGGGATGAATGAGCTCAATCTATACAATCCATAGGTGAACACTTTCAGTGTTTCCTGTCTAACTCACCTTCTCTACAATCATTGACTTAAGATAACGGACACAGATTGTAGCAGCATGGGACCCATACACAAATAAAAACACTTCTTCCATCGAACGTGTCCAAAGACAGGCAGCTCGATTTGTTACTAACACCTATGAGAGAGAAGCGAGTGTCACCAAGCTTCTGAATTCTCTGGGGTGGAACCCTCTCCAAGACAGACGTGAAGCTCACCGTTTGATCTGTTTTTACAAAATGTTAAATGGTCAGCTCGACATAGACTACAAGACCTACACCAAACCCAAACCAATTAGGAGTAGACGAGGGCATTCGATCCAATTTGTGATCCCAGCTACAAAGACAGATGTGTACAGCAATTCATTCTTCCCCCACACAATTAAAGCATGGAATAATCTCCACCCAACTATAGTTACCCAACCAGATGCAACTAAATTTAAAGTTGCTCTTTCTTCCCAATAACCCTTTCTGGCTTAAGCCCTCCCTTCACCACCTCCAGTTTAAATTCCATTTGGAATATTTTGGAGGACCAAGAAACCAAGAACTCATGGATCGCTGAAATAGAATATATGAGAGCTAATTTGCCTAGAATAAACCATTATCTGTTGAAACAGTGTAAAATCACAATGTTAAAGTTAAATGACACTGGATGTATTGCAAAGGGTTGAGAGGACTGATTGAATCAGCTCTAAAGGAGATAATTTGCACTGGCATTGACATTGAGCACCAGTGATTTAATGTGTTGTCAATGGCCAAGTACATGCAAAGTGACTGCATTTGTCTAACTGCCTGCATGCATTCAGCAATCAGATAATTTGTTGAGTTGGTAACTTTCATTTTTGATTTTTGTTATTATTCGTGAAAATAATTTTCACCTGGCAAAGAGCTATATAATTTTCCACGCTCGCCAAGGTTGTGCTGAACAGAATACCAATGTTGGTAAATCTGCAAGTTTTCTGTTCATTAATGTTACCTTGTTTTGATGTTTTTAAAATAATGTCCCCAAATACAGTTTTTTTTTAAATAAAGGGGCGTCTACTTGTGGTAAGATCATTAATTCCGTATTGCATCATGTAGACAAGGTTGAATTGGTTCCAACTAATCTGGTTTATATATGAATCCATTTTTATTGCACACATGTCTGGCCCCATATATTTTTCCATTTTGGTGCTTTCAACCTTAAAGGGAACATTTGATTCACTCTTTCCACCCATCTCTGTATTGGTGAGTAATAACAACAGGGAAGATGGTTGCTGGGCATGTCTTTCAAAAGCACATTTCCAAAAGCGTTGTTAAGGAAAATAAATCATGGTTATGTCAACTTGTTTAGCTCCTTCAATCCTACTCAAATGCCTTTGCAAACCATTCACCCAGAACAAGCCTGAATACATTCTTGGTGAATCTGTAGATGGGAAATGGGCAATTCCATCAGATATATTAGTGCACCTTAGGGGACTTCTTGCTTTCCTTGTCCTTTTTCTTTATAAAAGTTGTAGGTTTGGGTAAAGTTGTTTCATTAGCGTAGGCGAGAACTACACATTGTTTTGTAGATGGTACGCACTGCATTGCACCCACATGGGAGGTTGTGAATGTTTATTTTAGTGGGTAGATGACCATCTAACAGCCTGCTTTATGTTGGTGACATTAAGCTTCATGAGTATTGCTAGAGCTGCACTTATTTATGCAATTGCGGCAAGTGTCAGATGGTGAGTGACGCTGCAAAAAAAACAATTTCTGAGCTGCTCTTGTGGTCACAGTTTTTATGTGACTGGTCCATGGAACATGGAACATGGAACTACAGCACAGAAACAGGCCTTTTGGCCCACAATATTTATGCCGAACATGATGCCTAGTTAATCTATTCTCATTGATCCATATCCCTCTATTCCCTGCACTTCCATGTGCCTATCTAAAAGCCTCTTAAACTCCACTGTCATATCTGCCTCCACCACCACCCCAGGCAATGCGTTCCAGGCCCCAAAAACTTGCCCCGCACATCTCCATTAAACTTTCCCCCTCTCACCTTACAGCGATGCCCTCAAGTGTTGAACATTTCCACCCTGGGAAAAGGTTCTGACTGTCTGCCGTATCTATTTCATATTTTTCTATCAAGTTTCCCCTCAACCTCTGACGTTCCAGTTGCGTTTTTGGGCTAAGGTGACTTGCTAATGCCATTGAGATAGGCGATTGGACTCTCTCTTGGAGGTAGTCATAGCTTTGTACTTGTGTTTTGTGAATATTACCAATGAGTACTGAGTACTTATCTGAATATTGTACACATTGATTCTTGTCTGTGGTGATAAGGACAGTATTGAACTCTGTGATCATCAGTGAACCTACCATTCCTGACACTATGTTGGGGGTTAGGTCATGGATAAGAGTAGCTGCAGACAATGTGCCTGGGACTCTGTCCTGACAAAAGTCTGCATTGATCTCATGGGAATCGAGTTATTAATCTTCAACAGCCACAACAAGCACCATACATAAGCGTTCTCTTTGTCTAACTACAAACATTGGTAGTCTATCAGTCAGTTTACAATTTGCAGTATTAATGTAGAAAGTGCTGCACTTATTTCTCCATAAGCAACATATTCTGCTGAACTTGTTGCTGAACTTGTAAGATGATATATTTATACTTCAAACCAAGAATATGGGCTTAGAAACATAGAAAATAGGTGCAGGAGGAGGCCATTAGGTCCTTCGAGCCAGCACCGCGATTCATTGTGGCTGATCGTCCCCTATCAATAACCTGTGCCTGCCTTCTCCCCATATCCCTTGACTCCACTAGCCCAGAGAGCTCTATCTAACTCTTTCTTAAATCCATCCAGTGGCTTGTGATCAATGTTTGTCATTTCAAAACAAAAAATTTTAAATCGGGTAATTTATTCAAATTTTAGCATGAAATCATAATGGGCAGATCCCAATTGGGAAAACTGACACATTCTTATTTTCCAGTCAGCAGGATACAATTTAGTGAATTAGGCCAGATCATTATTGTAATGTAAGTTGAAAGGAAATGTGACGCACTAAACATTTTGTGGTATTTTTTGCTTTCCAAAGGACTGAGGTTATGGAGGGAAATCATCTAATCTGGTTAAATTCTAAAAAGGTTTAGTAGCTATCCTAAAGATGATTAAATACATGAATTTGTACTATTTATTGCAATGTGGTGGCAAAATAAATTGGTCTTAAAATTTCTGCTTATTCAATCAATTGTCCCAAGTTTCTATCATTCGACTACAGTGGTCAATTAAATTATTAACCTGCACACTTTTGGGATGTGGGGGGAAATCAAAGCAAGCAAAAGAAACCCATGCGAACTCATCTCCACATACCTTGACTCCATCCTATCCTCCTTGGTCAAATCCCTTCCCACCTATGTTCTAGACACCTCAGACACTCTCCGCCGCCTCCACGCATTCCACTCTCTGGGCCCTCACCCCCTCATCTTCACCATGGATGTCCGGTCACTCTACACCTCCATCCCCCACCAGGATGGCCTCGGAGCCCTCCGGTTCTTCCTCGACCAGAGGAGCAACCTATACCCAGCCACTGACACTCTCCTCCGCTTAGCGGAGTTGGTCCTCACCCTCAACAACTTTACATTTGACTCCTCCCATTTCCTCCAAACACAAGGCGTAGCTATGGGCACACGCATGGGCCCCAGCTACGCCTGCCTCTTTGTCGGGTACGTTGAACAATCCTTGTTCAATACGTACCAGGGCCCCATCCCCGACCTCTATCTCCGTTACATTGACGACTGCTTTGGGGCCACCTCCTGCACCTACACACAACTGACTGACTTCATCCACTTCACCACCAACTTCCATCCGGCACTCCAATACACCTGGACCATTTCCGACACTTCCCTACCATTCCTTGACCTCACCATCTCCATCGCAGGGGACAGACTCCTGACCGACATACATTACAAACCCACTGACTCACATGGCTATCTGGACAACACGTCTTCCCACCCTGCCCCCTGTAAAGACTCCATCCCCTACTCCCAATTCCTCCGCCTACGCCGCATCTGTTCCCAGGATGAGACATTCCATACCAGGGCATCGGAAATGTCCTCGTTCTTCAGGGAACGGGGATTCCCCTCCGCCACCATAGATGAAGCTCACACCAGGGTCTCATCCATACCCCGTAACACTGCTCTCTCTCCCCATCCCCGCACTCGCAACAAGGGCAGAGTCCCTCTGGTCCTCACCTTTCACCCCACCAGCCGGCAAATACAACACATAATCCTCCGCCATTTCCGCCACCTCCAACGTGACCTCACCACTCGCCACATCTTCCCATCTCCCCCCATGTCTGCCTTCCGCAAAGACCGCTCCCTCCGCAACTCCCTCGTCAATTCTTCCCTTCCCTCCCGCACCACCCCCTCCCCGGGCACTTTCCGTTGCAACCACAAGAAATGCAACACCTGTCTCTTCACCTCCCCCTTCGACTCCATTCAAGGACCCAAGCAGTCGTTCCAGGTGCGACAAAGGTTCACCTGTATCTCCTCCAACCTCATCTACTGCATCCGCTGCTCTAGATGTCAGCTGATTTACATCGGGGAGACTAAGCGGAGGTTGGGCGATCGTTTCGCCGAACACCTCCGCTCAGTCCGCAATAACCAACCTGACCTCCCGGTGGCTCAGCACTTCAACTCCCCCTCCCATTCCCAATCCGACCTCTCTGTCCTGGGTCTCCTCCATTGCCAGAGTGAGCAACAGCGGAAATTGGAGGAACAGCACCTCATATTCCGCCTGGGGACCTTGCGTCCGTATGGCATTAACATTGAATTCTCCCAATTTTGCTAGCCCTTGCTGTCTCCTCCCCTTCCTTAACCCTCTAGCTGTCTCCTCCCACCCCCCCATCTGCCCGCCCTCGGGCTCCTCCTCCTCCCCCTTTTCCTTCCTTCTCCCCCCCACCCCCCATCAGTCTGAAGAAGGGTTTCGGCCCGAAACGTCGCCTATTTCCTTCGCACCCGCTGAGTTTCTCCAGCAATTTTGTGTACCTTCGATCTTCCAGCATCTGCAGTTCCTTCTTGAACGCTCTTTTGAAGTTGTTTAGTGTTGTTTTATAGATACAGCATGGAAACGGGCCCTTCAGTCCACTGAGTCTGTGCTGACAATCGATCACCTATTCTCACTAGTTCTATGTTATTGCACTTTCTCATCCTCTGCCTACACACAAGGGGCAGTTTACAGATGCCAATTAACCTACAAACCCGCATATATTTTGGATGTTGGTGGGATCCAGAGCACCCAGTGGAACCCCACGTAGTCACAGGGAGAACATGTAAACTCCACATAGACAGCAACCAAGGTCAGAATCAAACCCGGGTCTCTGGTGCTGTGAGGCAGCAACTCTACCGGCTGCTCAACCTGTGCCACTAATTGTGTGACCAAATCTTTGGATACATTCAAAAACAGCCATTGAGGAAAAACAAGATGTGGGATAACGTGCCATATTTCTCCTCTAGATAGAAATGCTATCTTAGTCGGTCCACTTGATTTTAACCATCCCAACAGGTTGGGAAGGAATACATGTTGTTAAATTTCTTCCGTGAGTGTTTGATACACCAATGTCTTCCCCTGCTTCATCAGTGGCCTAACGTTCAGCATGTTAGAAGCGCACGTTAGCTAATCGTACGAGTGCACAGATCCACATGCAGATTCTCATAAAGTTAGGCAGGCAGTGCCTGCAGGCATCGAAAAAGTGGTTAAGTGCCAAGCTGTTGTTGCAGAGTGTGCTACCCGCGAGAGGTATTGCAACAACCTCTCCAACCCTGCTTCAGGCCACTTTCCAAACCCAGAACCTAGTCTTCTTTAAGGATTGCAGGACATGAGAACACAAGTACCTTCAAGTTAAACATCTTGAAAGTGCACTGTATATCTTCCATCATCAATGGGTTGAAGCCTTGGGACTCCTCACCGTACAGTTCTATGGGAGTACCTTCAGCACCTGAGTTGTAGAATATGAAGGAAATGCTTTTTTATCGAGCAATTGTTCAAGGAGTGTGCATACTGGCCTTGTCAGCAAACCTCTATTCCACATATGAAGGTCTCTTGCCCACCAAACAGTAGTGTTGATTCACTGTGATTCATTGTTATGGTAAGCATTACGGTAACGATGAGCTAGTTCCTCTTAGAACACGAGTCCTTATTTGTGTAATACTTCTTCCTGAACTTAACGCCCCATTTCCGTAGTGAAAATGTCCCCATAGAGTGAAAAACACGTGCTAATAAATGAAACTGTACACTGAGATACCTCTCCGTGAAACATTCTGAGAGTATAATTCCTAGTCAAACATCCAATGCACAAACAATTTACAACTAAACTGTGAACAATAAAAATAAACAACATAAGACTAAAGCTGTTGGGCCGAGTTCCAGCATTTAGATCCATCGTTATCTCTGGATCTACTTACTGGATGTGGCTGTAATGAACAGTGTCTTGAAGTTCCTGAAAACAACAAGAGCCAAACCAGTTGACGAGGGTGGTTCACTGTTACTTTATCAAGAGTAATTGGATATGAATTATAAATGCTGGACTCACCTGCAATGCCAATATACTTGAATAAATATTTAAAAAATACTTTCCTTTTCATAACCATAGTATTTTATGTTCATTTTCTTTATTGTTGGTACCTGGAGCTTCAGATTTTAAGATGCAATCTAGAACTAATCAACTGCTACTTAGTCTAGTGGAGGAACTCAGTGGGTCAGGCAGCACATGGACAATGGCTGTCCATCCCCCTCTACAAAAGCTGCATGATACACTGAGTTCCTTCAGCAGTTCGTCTTTTCCCCTCAAGATTTCAACACCTGCAATCTTGTGTGTCCATGTGTCTCTGTTATTTACTTTACCTGCTTCCAAATATTTCTTGACAAATTTCTGTGAGATGACCTTTGTCTCTCTGGCTGGAAGACTGCAGTGTACATTTCTGTTTTCTTGTAGTCAGTAATCAGAGCCAGTTATTTCACTTCTGCAAATTGTGTAAAAACATGAACGTCAGTAACCATCGCAATTGGATCACTCGTGATGTTGATTTCCGTTCTGCACAATGAATTAGAAGTTAACATGTTTGATTCTGTATGAAGCTGGTGCATTTCTGCTGAACTGTGTTTCCTTTCAACAAATAAATTGTCTTGCAATTGCACATTAAGACTATATACCTCCACGCTTCTTGTTTTCTGCCTTTCAAGGAGAGTTGTGCCAGCTGTTCTCTGGTACACCAAATTAGCGATAATATTTTTTTACAAAAGTTAAGTGTTATAGAACATCTGTTCTTGGCAAAGCTATGATTGCAAAGTGAATTATGTCTCCAAGAGAAGGTCTTACTTCCTGCAAGTGATTAACTAGTGATAGGAGCGGAATTAGGCCATTAGGCTGAGCAAATCTATTCCATTCAATCATGGCTGATCAATCTTTCCCTCTCAACCCCATTCTACTGCCTTCTCCCCATAACACCTGACACTCATACTAATCAATAATCTATCAATCTCTGCCTTAAAAGTATCCATTGACTTGGCCTCCGCAGCCTTCTCTGGATCTAGACCACATTTGACCAATCTGTTTATCACCTAATTTAATTTTAACATTAAATTGAGGGAAAAGTGAACATGAAGGTCAGTTCCTTGATTAATAGGTATTACCCACTCCTGATGCAATTTATGAACTTGAGATGTTTACTGTTTCTCTCTCGATAATTGAACTGTGGCCAATTCCATCTTTCAGGCCGACTTGGCTTCCGGTACATTTAAATTTCAGACCCCATCATTCTTCCCATCATCTTTTTTCACCTCTGTACACTGCCATCCCCAACTCCGTTCACTTCAACTGCTGCTGAAAGAGAGATCAAAGCGTTTGTCTCTTCTACATCTATTGTTTAAATGCTTTCCCGGCGTATCCCTTACTGTCTACCCACCGTTAGTTTAAGTTCATTTGCAACTTTGCCTCCCATGTCCTGACTTGCACTTATGACCGATATTGACTCTGGTCTAGCAATGCCTCGGTTTTAAAATTCCCATCTTCGTTTTCAAATGTCAGCATTATCTCTTCCCTTTCAATTTCACTCCTGCCACTTCCTCTCTCAATCCGTGGTCTTTGCGCTTGTGAATGGCTTGTGAATTTTCTTTTGTATTTAAAATCTCCATATAAATGGAAGTTGCTCAGGTGTACAGTAGAGGGCATATTGTCTGGTTGCATTACGGCCTGATTCTGAAACTTGAATGCCCAGGAGCTAAGAAGACTGCAAAATGTGGTTACACTGCCCAGTCCATCACAGGTACCGACCTCCCCACCATCAAAGGGATGTACAGGAGTCACTGCCTCAATAAAGGCAGCCAGCCTCATCGGAGACCCACACCACCCTGGCCACTTCATTTCACTCCTCTCAACAGGAAAAAGAAACAGGAGCCTGAAAACTGTAACATCTAGGTTCGGATACAGTTTCCTCCTTACAGCCATCAGGCTATTAAACACTACAACCTCCAAATAAGCTGTGAACTACATAGACTTGGTGGCATAGGTTTAGTCTTGTTTGTTTTTATGTGCATGTGTGTATGTATATGTATATTCAAAAATTGTCTAACATTGAATTGGATTGCTAATATTTCTCCAATGAGGCTTAATTAAATTCAGGTGGACGTTTCTATTGAAGCTCAGTCAGATTTTCCATTAAAGTAATAAGCACCCTGTGGAATATGTTACACCAGGCACCACTGTGACTTATCCCATTACCAAGATTGCCTTTTTTCCACATTTGTAGCATTGCTGACTCGTTTTAAATGCCTTGTGCCAGTAGGCCCACACCAGTATTTTTCCTGATGCTGTCTGACCCACTAAGTTCCTCCAGCACTCTGTTGTATTTGGAAATTAATTGCTTAGTTTCCTGGTTGCCACACGTTCAATGGACACCAACAATAAAAATAATCCTTTTCTGGCAATAGTTCAAAATGATGGCTTTTAGTTCTGTTAATTGCATGAATGTGTAAAATATTTTTGTATAAGATTCCCAGTTACGCTGCTCTACAATATTATTGTCAATATCCAATTCCCTATGAACAAATATCTGGAATGTAAAAGGAACAATCAAATTTGGGTGAGAGGAGAATTGTTAGAGGTGCAGAAGTCTGAAGACGGGTTCCGTCCCAAATTGTCACCTTTCCATTTTTTCCAGGGATGTTGCCTGACTCACTGAGTTACTCCAGCACTTTGTCTTTTTTTGTCAACCAGCATCTGCAGTTCTTTGTTTCTGCAGAATATCTTGACCGGTTTACATAGGGGTAAATAGAGAGGCACTGTTCCCATTACCAGATGGTACAAGGAAACACATATTAAACATTTTGGCCAAAGATACTAAGAGGACATGAGAAAAAACATTTGACTCTCAGAGCAGGTTTCAAAATCACTGGCAGTGTAAACAGAATTCGTTAGTACAGCACAATGGGGAATATACGATGGCAGCCTCGCCAACAGTCTGTCTCTTGGTCTTTTTTGTTATTTTTAGTGAGTTTTAAAAGTTTGTATTAATGTCCTCTGATTTGTTTTATGTGGGGGGTTGGGGTGGAGGTCAAGGGAAACTTGTTTCTCAATCTCTTACCTTGTCGGAGATGCGTTTGTTTACCGGATTGTGTTTCCGGTCACTCTGCGGCCTAACATCATGGAGCTGGAGGCCTTGCTCGGGACTGACTTTGAGCCCCAAGAGATTGAACTTTTTTTCACCTTCCATCACAATGAGGAATGTGGAGGAGTAACTGTGGTGGATGTTCATGTTAAAATGTATTTTGTCTGTTTTGTTGTATTTTAATGGAATGACTGTATGGCAAATCAAATTCCTCGTATGTTGCAAAACATACTTGGCGAATAATTATGATTATGATTATGCTTATGATAGGGAAGTGGTAGATTTGCTGCCTTACAATGCCAGAGACCCGGGTTCAATCCTGACTATGGGTGCTGTCTGTACAGTATATGTACATTCTCCCTGGGAGTCTGTGGGTTTTCTTCAGGCACTCTAGTTTCCTCCCGCATTCCAAAAACGTGCAGGTTTATAGGTTAATTGGCTTCTGTAAATTATCCCCAGTGTGTAGGATAGAGTTAGTGTATGGGGATTGCTGGTCAGCACAGACTCGGTGGGCTGAAGGGCCTGTTTCCATGCTGTATCTCTAATCTCTAAACTCTAAATGTCATTAAGGAAGTGCATCTGTTAATGACCATCCACTCCATCACCATGATCATCTCCTAATTGTCGTCATTCTTCCAATCTCTTACTAAATGGAAGAATCCATTATTGTATATTGGTTTGCTGTAATTTTAGATTTTTTAATTTTTATGTAGACATGTCATAAATACAGCAACGAAATAGGTCCTCCAGCCCACTGAGTCCACGCCGACCATCGATCATCCGCTCACTCCAGTTCTACGTTATCCCACTTTTGCATCCACTCCCTACACACTAGGAGCAATTTACAAAAGCCAATTAACCTACAAACCCGCGAGTCTTTGGGATGTGGGAGGAAACCGGAGCACCCGGAGGTAACCCATGTGGTCACAGGGAGAACATGCAAACTCCACACAGACAGCACCCAAGGTCAGGATTGGACTTGGCGCTATAAAGCAGCAGCTTTACCATTGTGCCGCTCTTCTTAAAGGTTATTTTAAAAATGTTCTACCTTTTAATGTTCTATCAGTTGAGCAGAAAATAATTTAAATACAAACATAAATGTAACCCTACCAGAAAGTAAACTAGATCAGTCCGTGATAGATTGTTGAAGTCAAGTGTTTTATGTATAATTGGATTAAAATGAAACTGTGATCTGATGCAGCTTGTGGGCAGAGAAATGTTGCTCCACTTAATTGAGCATCTGGTTGAAAATTATGGAACGGATCCCACCATAACTGAGATAATAAACAGTACCCGGATTCACATCATGCCATCCATGAACCCAGATGGTTATGCAATGACTGATCTAGAAGGATATTGTGTTTCTTCTTCTGGCAGGTAAGAGACAGTTTTGTTGGTTGTTTTTTACTTGATCGGAATGTGATTGATTTGCATGTCAGCATTTGTGCTTATTCTTCCTTTATTACAATCTTTGCCACATCTGGTCGGTGAAATAGTGTAAAACTCATAGGTTTCAGCCTTAAAGTAACGTGCGTGTATGCGTGTACACGTGCAGATGCACGCGCATTGTGACTTGTGTGATAAGACAGTTGCCTCTTCCAAGATATCCTTACTCATATAAATCTAGGATATTCCCTTCTTTCCAAGGAGAGTGCTTTCTGGTGCCATAGTATTGAAAAATTCCACATCATTAAGACATAATCTTGATTCCAAATATTGCAAGGTGGTGAATGGTTAGACATGGCATGAAGAGTGTAGCGGGCAACTTGGATGTTAATCTATCAAGTGTGATGTGAAGAAAATAATTGTAAAAAGGGGTAATTGAACACTGTGATGCCTCTATTTACACATTTGCATTTCATTCACAGGTAAGGCCTTTTAAATATTTGTTTTTTCCATGACATACATCTGCTCATTCTTTGCAAATGAGTTGTTAGAACTGAGTTACAAACTGATTCCAAGAATATATATCACTGTACTTTTTTTTTGTTCTGGAGTAATAGTCTGTGGTACTGTTAACTTGTAATTTGATAAGGCATGATAAAACTGGGGTTTGCTGGTCCCTTTAAGAAGGGCAGAATTTCTAACATGATCAACAGGTACAGAATGCATAGAAACAGCCCGCTGTCCTTATACCTGTACAAGAGTCGCAGGGTTTTGGCACCATTTTCAAAGTCCCAGCTGTAGCTGGTCATAACAGCCGTCATCTCCATCCAAACATTTGTCCCTCCCCTCACCCGACATTCAACCTTCACCCTTTGTGCCTGGGGTCATGTCCTGCAGCCGACCTTGAGGGCGTGGAAGATAAGACCTCCAGTTTTCCCCAAAGATCTTATATCTGCTATCTTTGGTTTTCCCTACTGGCCCTTTGTCCAGTGAATGTTGCCGGCGCAGACTCTCTCCACTCTCCGCTTCCTGGTCTTCAGAGGCAAACTGGAAACGAGCCTTGGACCCACTCCAGTTGGGCTCCTGGTTCTGTGGCGGGCAAGCCAGGCCTGCTACCTGCTGGGGTACGGCAGCGGCCCACAGCCGTCTGAGAGCTTCTGCCATGCACGGCCCTCCAGGAGCACTCTTGACTGGCCTCCCTCATTCTACATTTCACAGTGTTGCAGCTATCTCAAATAATTGTCCACATCCATTCACAATTCACATGTAGGAAGTGAACTGCACTTGCTGGTTTAAACCAAAGATAGACACAAAAAGCTGGAGTGATTCAGCGGGTCAGGCAACATCTCTGGAGAAAAGGAATAGATGTTGGTTCGAGACAAGATCCTTCTTCAGACTAAGTCTGAATAGAATTGTCTATTCATTCAAAATTCCCATAGCTCATCATCTTTGATTGTCTAGATTGGCTTCCAATTATCTAACACCTAGCAAAAACACACTTGCACAAAGAAACACTTCAAGAAGGTATGAGCGCTCATTTGTCATCTGCATTGGATATGAACTGGAACAATTACACGCTGCAATTTTACAGGCATGTTGGACACCATAACAGTAACAAAGAATATGCAATAATTGCAAAGTACATAGTGGTTTGGTCCTGAGGTAGCATTGTGATTCGGGTTGTGCAGGGTGGTTCAAGAACCTGAAGGTTGATAAGAAGAAATTGTTTGTGAATCTGGAGATTAATTATATTTGTCCTTGAGCAAAGTCATGGAAAAATAAGATGGGGCCTTTAATTTAGAGACGATAATGACATTTCAAAGACTTTTGGATAGTTACATGAAAGTATAGGGAATCGAGGGCAATGGGTCATGTGCAGGCTGATGAGTTCAGTTCAGATAGGCATTAAAGTTCTTCCAGCAGTTTGTGTCTATCTTTGGTATAAACCAGCATCTGCAGTTCCATTTTATTACAGCTAGGCATCATGTTTGCACAAATATTGTGGACCGAATAACCCATTCCTGTGAATTACTGTTCTATGTTCTTTTCAATAGAATTCAATGCATAACTGCACCAAGGTTGTGTTGTATTTCTACAATTGAATTGAATGTAATAAATGTATGAATTTTAATTTGACAAATTTAATCTACAATCTTCTCAGAATTTTTTGCAATTACTGTCATACATTTAAGAGTTCACATCAATGATTATCACTACTGCAATAATTCATCGTTGGATTTGAAGTTTATACAAAGTGCTTATTGCTATTGGAACCCTGACCTGGGTATTTTCAAAAATGAAAACAAAACACATTATTGAACTTATGGAAATGATTTAGGAGTGTTATTTAATGCCACAATGGATGCAGTTGTCCTGAAGAAATCAATCTTGCTGGTTTTCCTAACAGGTCAGTTCTAACTTTTGTTGTCTTCCACCTCAGACACAACAAAGCGGGCATTGATCTGAACAGAAACTTCCCCGATTATCCTCAACAGGACAAGTTACTATTGCAACCAGAAACGGAGGCAGTAATAAACTGGATTTTGAATGAAACTTTTGTTCTGTCCTTGAGTTTGCATGGGGGAGCTCTTGTAGCCAGCTACCCATATGACAGCCTTAAAGGAGGTAATGTTGCTGACACATTTGCCTGTAGCTTCAAGATATAATTTTCTTTAAGCCATTAACATTGTAGCTGTCTAAGTATAGATGGTGGAAAATATTTTTTGAAGATTCATTTAGTGTAAAACGGCATTAATCCGATTGTTTAAAATTCCTAATTGTTCCATCATCTGATTCACCACGTGCTCATTCCCACACTCCCTTCAACACACTAGGGGCCTTGGTTCCCACACCACCATTAACACACTGGGGCCTTGGTTTGTGTGCTGCCAATAACACGATGAGGCCTGGTTCTAACCTACCCTTAACACACTGGGGCTCTGGTTCCTGAGTTCCCTCTAAACAAAGAATATTGGGACCCCCTTTAAATTAATCAGGACTGTAGTTCTCAAGTTCTCTTTAAACTCACCAAGGCCCAGTTTTCTGTGCTCTTTAAACTTGACAGTGCTTCAGTTCCTATACTCCCTCGCCTCAGAATCCATGCTCCCTATGAACTCACCGTAGCCCCAGTTCTTAGACTCCCTTTAAACTCACCATGGGCTCCCTTTAAATTGACCAAGTTCCCACACTCCCTTTGAGCTCATTTATGCCCAGTTCCTGTCGTTCCTTTAAACTCACCAGGGCCTCAGTTCCCATTCTCCCTCTAAGCTCATAGTGCCCCCCATGTCTGCACTTTCTTTAAACTCACTGGCTTCCTGGACCCTATGCTCTTTTTAAATTCATGACCTCCATTCATGCACTTGTTTAATTTCACTAGGACCCCTGTTCCTTACTCCACTGAAAGGCACTGGGGCATGATTTATTCATTCCCTTGAAACTGACAGTCGCTGAAATAATGATGATGCTACAGTATAAAATCTAAAGAAAAGGTGAATTAAAATGTGTTGGTATATTTATAGGGAATAGACCAAGTGGGACCTGTTGGGTCCCTGTCACACGGGAGGCCTGGTGCTCCAATGCAACCCATTTTACAACGCAATATTCCACCACTCACCCATAGCCCCCACGGGAGGACTGGTCCCCCAACGCAACCCATTCCCCTTTCTGCAACACAACCCGTTCCTCCAACGCAATATTCCAGCACTCACCCATAGCCGACAACTGCGCAGGAGCTGCTCATTTCACCTTATTCAACCTCCCTCGTTTTTGAACTTTAAAAAAATGCATTTGTACTTCCTAGCTAGTAGAAATCCGTGTACTTGGATAGCAACAATGTTGCGAGCAGGGCTAAGCAAAGGGAATAAGCGAAAGACTTGTTTTTTCCCATGTTTTTAGAGATTTTTGAACATTTTCATAAATAACTCGAGAAATAATGCATGAATTTGTCAGATAAGGCAATTTTTGATTTCACGGGATAAATCTCTACCAAAATATGTATAAATTTTACCATTAGCGTGTCGTTTCTTCGAGTAGATGTGATCGCACACAAACAAATTCACACACACACACACACACACACGCACGCGCACACACACACACACACACACTGTTTTATAGTCGTAAGGATAACTTCTAATGGTCTGAAAAATAGGCTTTTCCAGCAGTTCCAATGTCCTAAGCATGCATACTGGATTAAAGTAGTGATACCTGGCCAGCTGAACAATCTAGAGGCCAATCTGAAGAAATGTCAATTGTTAATTAGATTATGTGGAATAAATAAAATATGACAAATAGTGTTGATCATAACACTACTGATCTATTGCAAAACCCTTCCTGGGCTAGCCATACTCCAGAGAAAGAATGTGCCTACTTATGATTCCACTTTGAAGACTGTACTCTACATTAAGGACTACAGCATTTAGTTTGAATTGGATGAGAAACCCGTTGGTTAAAGAGCAGTCAGGCAAGCAATAAGACCACATCTTGTAAAGGGGAAAATCAAAGAGCTGAAACTGCTTATAATAAAATGCCTATTTTTGATGTCCTTTGAGGTGGCCCTACTAACTCTGGTTTCTGTCCCTCTGCAAAAGGCATTAACAAACAAAACAACAGCACATGTCCTGATGACGATGTCTTCATTCAACTTGCAAAGAACTTCTCCTACAACCATGCAGGAATGTTCTATGGAGATGAATGTGATGGCACACCAACTTTCAAAGATGGAATTACCAATGGAGCTGGCTGGTATCCTTTTGAAGGTAAACTATATGCAGCTAAATATTTTTAATTGACGACATAAGAAACTGCAGAAACTGGAATCTTGAGTGAAAAACAAATTGCTGGAGGAACTCAGTAAGTCAGGGCACTCCAGTACTTCTCCACTTATTCAGCTACCCCATTAATCACCTCTCGCCTTTGTCACCATCTCCTCCCTTCTCTGTCCCACATGACCCATCTGCCAGTCAACTACTCCTCACCTATCGTTTGCCAACTCTTGCCTCACCACTTAATCTCACCTCTTTAACCAGCTATTTCCCCTCATGTCCGTCAATCTGAAGAAGGGAGAAACAAGGAGCTGCAGGTGTGAGTTTACAACAAAAAAAAAGCCACAAACTGTTGGAGTAGCTCAGTGAGTCAGGCAGCATCCTAGAGATTGTGGATAAGTGACGTTTCGGGTTGAGACCCTTCTTCAGTTTGAAGTCTTTCTTCAACCCCCCCCCCTCACCCACTACCATCACAATTAGTCTGAAGAAGGGCCCCGATCCAAAATACCGTCTATCCATGTTCTCTAGGGATGCTGACTGCCCTGCTGTGTTACTCCAGCGTTTTGTGTCTTTTTGTTTAATCAGAAGGGTCCCTCCCCGAAACATTGTCTATCCATTTCTCTCCATGGATGCTGTCTGACCCGCTGAGTTCCTCCAGCAGTTTATGTATAAATGGAGGATTTCACTTGTCCATAAATATGAAAAACAAGGAAAGAGTGGTACTGGAATGTAGGTTTTCTAAATTTTAATGCTTCATACTTGTTTCTACATATTGATTTTAAACAAGAGCTTTAGACCAATTTAGTATTATCAAGTAAAAATTAACATGGCAGGATTTTTCTCTTTCTAGGCTATCACAGATGTAATGATAAAGGGAATGCTATATAATCAGTTTGGATTTATACTTATGCCCCTGTCCCACTTAGGAAACCTGAACGGATACCTCTGGAGACTTTGCGCCCCACCCAAGGTCTCCGTGCGGTTCCCGGAGGTTTTTGTCAGTCTCCCTACCTGCTTCCACTACCTGCCACCTCCGGCAACTACCTGCAACCTCCGGGAATCGCACGGAAACCTTGGGTGGGGCGCAAAGTCTCCAGAGGTTTCCGTTCAGGTTTCCTAAGTGGGACAGGGGCATAAGACTGCTAACTCTTTTTGAGGCAACCCTGCTGTGTGCTTCAAATGAGTCAAGGCTTCATTTAAATGCGGAAGTAAGGATCTGTTTCAGAATATAGTGATGAAACTCATCGACATAAAGCAAGGAAGGCATAGTCTCCACAGCTGCTGCTTGACTCACTGAGTTCTACAAGCAGTTTGTTTTTTGCTCCAGATGCCAGCCTCAGCTGTCTCTTGTGTCACCAGCTCCACTACATTTGGATTGCAAACAGCTGCACCCAAGACAAGGCAATTGCTGTGGCATTCGATGACATTTTAAGGATTTTCCTTTGATGTGGATCTGGGTGGTACTGCTACTTCCAGCTGTACATCATTACACTGGGAGGTTACCCATTTTCTGGCTTGAGGATCCAACGCTGGTTAAAAAGATCATCAGAAGCAAGCCTTTGATTTGGTCCAGAGAAGAGCAGTATCTGCCATGAATATGCCTCTCTCCCCTATCTTGCGACAACGTCAACAGCGCTCTTTTCTAACTTTCACAACAAAGAAAGGATCTGAAGGAAGCAAGGAAGGATCTTTGTCTTGAAATGTTAACCCTGTTTCCCCCTCCATAGTTGCTGCCTGACCAGCTGAACATTTTCAGCAATTTCCTTCTCTGTACAATCTTTTTCAATTATCATTACCTAAAGTTAAGTGTATTCATTCATTTTGCTCTTGCATGGACACAATCAAATATCCACAGCTTTGGTGTAAATAAAGCTTGTAATGGTGTATTGGTGGGAGATTTTATTTTCTTCAACATATTTATCTCTCACTTCAATGATTGACAATTGAAGCGAGATAAGTAAATTCTAAACTGCATAAGATGTAGCATAAGATATTATCAAAAGTTATGTATGAAGCTTCTCTTGTGGAAGAATTTAATGATCAACATTACTGAATACCATCTGCCATCCCCTTGCTCTAATCAATTTCCAGTAGTGGATGGTTTTTCTAAATTATGAAATGATTGCTCTGGTATTGGAGCCAATGTTATGGAGTGACAAAGAGATACAGCACAGAAACAGGCCCGGCCATCTATTGTCTATATCAATCATCAACCACACATTAACACTAATCCGACACAAATCCCATACTTTCTCCATTCACCTTCCCCAAGATCCTGCCATTCATCTACACACTAGTCATATCTTACATTGGTCAATCAGCCTATCAACCTGAGATGCCTTTGAGATTTGGGAGGTAGCTGGGGTACATGGAAGAAACCCACGCAGTGAGAGGTAGCACACAAAGAGCACACGGACAACAACCAAGTTCAAGATTGAACCCAGGTCTCTTGTGCTGTGAGGCAGCAGCTCAACTGGCTACACCACTTGGAACATAGAATGTGGCCAATACAGCACAGCAACGGGCACCAGCCTACAATGTCTGCTCCAAACATGTTAAACTAATCTCCTTTGCCTGTACGTGATCCATATCCCTCCATTCCCTGCATATGCATGTGCCTGTCCAAAAGCCTCTTTAATGCCACTATCACATCTGCCTTCACCACCATCCCTGGCAGCATGTACCAGGCATCCAACTCTCTTTGTAAAAAAAAAAAACTTGTCTCCCAACATATCTAAACTGTTTTCCCTCTCACCCTAAAGCTGTGTCTCTAGTCTTTGACAATTCCACCTGGGAAAAGGGTTCTGGCTGATTACCTTATTTATGCTTCTCATAATTTTATATACTTCTATTAGGTCTGCCCTTTGCTATCGATGCTCTGGAGAAAACAATCCAATTTTTTCCAACCTCTCCTTTTAGCTAACACTCTCTAATCCAGGCAGCCTTGTTATTCACTGGAGGAGGCAACATTTACATAAATGCCATAAGTATATTTTGTTTCTTGTTTTAACCTTGTTTTTAGGTGGAATGCAAGACTACAACTACGTGGTGGGACAGTGCTTTGAACTAACTATAGAGCTATCATGTTGTAAAAATCCTCCAGCATCTGCATTGGAGACCTTCTGGAATGAAAGCCACATCTCCCTACTTAATTTCTTCCAAACCGTTCATTTAGGTGGGTGTAACACCTGTACTACTTTTGCATATTGTGTGGTAATAACTAATAATTAAGATATTTGAGACTGGTAAATATAAATTAATTGTTGAATGAAATGTATTGATTGCATTGACTTTAAATTTAAAGCACAACATCCTCACTGTATTTAACATGCTATGCAATCTGTGACAACATTTGAGCTACTGCTCTTTCTTAGTTGTAAGTATTAAGGGGCTTGGAATTTTAACTCAATTGGTATTATTAACTAGACCGAGTAGAATTGGGGGAAAAAATGTATTATGTGTAATATTGCACTCAGGAAGCCTTCCGAGGAACATTAGTGCTGGAGAAACTCAGCGGGTGAGGCAGCATCTATGGAGAGAAGGAATAGACAACATTTTGGGCCGAGACCCTTCCTCAGACTCATGTCGGGGGGGGGGGGGGGGGAAAGAAAGGAAGAGGCGGAGACGGTAGGCTTGTGGGAGAGCTGGGAAGGGGAAAGGGAAGGAGGGAGAAAGCAAGGATTCGGAATGGGAGAGGGAGTTGAAGAGCTGAGCCATCGGGAGATCAGGTTTGTTAGTGCGAACTGAGCAGAGGTTTGGGTGAAGCGATTGCCAAGCCTGCGCTTGGTCTCGTTGATGTAGAGAGGTTGACACCTGGAACAGCGGATGCAGTAGATGCAGTAGGTTGGAGGAGGTGCAGGTGAATCTAATCTAATCCTCACCTGGAAAGACGTCTTGGGTCCTTGGATGGAGTTGAGGGGGGGAGTTAAAGCGACAAGTGTAGCATTTCCTGCGGTTGCAAGGGAAAGTACCCGGGAAGGGGGTGGTTTGGGTGGGAAGGGACGAATTGACCAAGGAGTTATGGAGGGAATGGTCTCTGTGGAAAGCAGTAAGGGGAGGAGATGGGAAGATGTGGCCGGTGGTGGGATCCCATTCGAGGGGGCGAAAATGTCGGAGGATTATATGTTGTATACGATGGCTGATAGGGTGGAAGGTGAGGACAGGGGGGACTCTATCTTTGTTACAAGTAGGGGGATGGGGAGTGAGAACGGAACTGCGGAATATAGAGGAGACCCTGGTGAGAGCAGCTGCGGGATATAGAGGAGACCCTGGTGAGTCATTATAGCAGACTAAGAAGTTAAATTTCTTATGGACAACACTACTGTGCAGGGAACTGGGGAAAATCCAGCAATGAATCATCTGAATCCTTGGTGTGGAGTGGCTACATCTGAGGGTGGTTTTCAGGTGGGTATCAATGATGGTATTTGGATTGGTTTATTATTGTCATGCTCACTGAGATACAGCAAAAAACGTTGTTTTGCTTGCAAATCATACTATACATGAGAATAATCAAACCATACTCGAGTACAACAGGTAATGCAAAAAGTCAAAGGAAACAGTGAAGAAAATGGTGTTACAGCCACAGAGAAAGTGCAGATTAAAGTAAAGCGCAAGAGCCGCAATGAGGTAGATAGGGAGATGAAACATCCATATCTTATGAGGAATTTGTTTAAGAGTCTGATCACAGCAGGGCACTGGGATGAGTGGCTCTAGGTTCCACCATGACTGACATAGAGTACCTGCTCCACATGTTAACCCTCCAACTGGATGCTGAACCACTTCCTTTTGGAACCTGCTGTTCATTTGTTTGACTGCACAGATCTCCTGAGTTCACTAGCCAGAAAGCGCTAACAATTAACTTAGCAATGAATGCTGACATAATAGTCACTATTACAGAATCTTATTTATTAAGTGTAACTCCACCTTCAACACCATAAATTCCAACCAAACTCATCTCCAAGCTCCTGGACATCGGAGTCAACACTCCCATCTGCATCTGGACCCTTGACATCCTGCCTGTGCGAGCGAGGATGGGTGACAAAACATCCTCCCAACAATTCTCAACACTGGTGCCCCACAGCAATGTGTTCTCAGCCCCTTAACTATAACTCCCTCCCTATGCCATCACTCCTGTGCGGCCAAATTCTGCTCTAATTCCATTCACAAGTTTGCAATGCAAATGACACCAATGTAATGGGCCGTATTTCATACCATGATAAAACGGAGTATAGAAGGGAAATAGAGAAACAAGCAATATGGAGCAACTCTATGTTCTGCACTGTGGTGTTTTTCTCCTTGCACTGCCTGATGTCGTTGCCTATAATTTGATTGTACACTTGTGTAGTACGATTTGATGGGATAACATGCAAACACAAGTTTTCCCTGTATCTCGGTACACGTGGCAGTAAGAAACTATTACCAATACCAAACACAGCAAGTATTGGAAATCTTATTTGACTAGATAGCACGCAAACACAAATTTTTCACTTTAACTCAGTAAACATAATGATAAAAAACTATTGCCAATACCAAACAGAACAGGTCCTGGAAATCTGAAATACAAATTAGAATTTTCAGCAAACTCTCAGTACTTCAGAAATCTATTGTAAGAGGGAATCTGAGTTAAGGTTGAACCTCTACAGTTTTGGGCATGTGTGTACCAGTGCTGCAGAAGCAGGGGAGATCTGACTGCAGGTCACCCTAATTAGCCCTGGCTCCACAGCAATATACTGAGCCCACTACAGTGTCAATGCTGTAGCAGGCAGGTGTTCCCATTGCATTGCTTCTGGACTGCTGGCTATAGTTTACACTTTTGGGCATTGAGATGATTTTCCAAGTTTAATACATTTTTTCATTTGTAAAATTAGAATAGATTTACGATAAGAAGAAACAGAAACTAATCTCAGGAGTGTATGTTGCGGGAGTGAAGTTCGAACAGAATAGGAGCATTACCCAGTCTTGTGTGTACATATACATTCATACTCAAATGTAGGAATTAATTTAGGTTGTAATTGGGGCATACATGACACTGCTGTAATTAAACAATATGTTTGGAGGATTCCAAACTAATAACAGAAACTCTATATTTATGGTAGAGTTTGCCTGCCTCAACCAATGTTCAGATCTTGGCGGCTACATAAAATATACAAGTTCCAACATATTTACCGGTTGATTTGGGATTGATGCTAATCTTGTACAAAGACTTGTAAAAGCAGTTGTGCTTTACCAAGGAACAGATAGTAATTGTTCTGTCCACAAATGTTGAAATTGGTTGTGACTAAATTGATGTCAGCCATTCTATACACTAAAATAATTTTGTAATTTATTTTTAAATAATTTCAATTTATGTAGGTGTGAAAGGACAAGTCCTTTATAGTGATGGTAACCCCATTGAAAATGCAACTGTAAAGGTTCAAAACAGGGATAACATCAATCCTTTTCGAACAAATCAAAAGGGAGAATATTATAGGCTTCTGTTGCCTGGAACATATACCCTGGAAGTAAGTTCAATTTTATTATTCATGCTCCCAGCTGCATTGAATGTGCTTTTCATCTCTGGCCCTTGTCTAACTATCAGCCTATCCAAAGCCCCCCTCACCTGTATCAACCTATCACTTACCAGGCTCTGTCCTGCCCCTTCTCTCTTCTAGCTTTCCAGAAAAGGGCAATTCAAATATCTTCCAATTGAGAAGACATGGTTCACTCAGTCTAACCAGTTGAAAGGTTTGTAGTGAGTTTAAAAAAAAAGGTGTTCAAATTTTGGGCAACATCTCTTACTTATAGTGTCACATAGCACAGAAACAGCAATTTTTGTATCAAAAGAATTTCATATTTTCTTATTCTCATTTCAAGATTCAAGAGAGTTGATTGTCATGTGTCCCAGATAGGACAATGACATTCTTGCTTTGCTTCAGCACAACAGAATATAGTAGACATGAATACAGAACAGACCAGTGTTCTGTATTCCATATACCATTATCTATATTACTAAAAGTCTGATCTTGACCACTTCCTGTTGTTCTGTAAAATGATTTTAGAAAAAACGCTGCCACTTACGGCTGTGATTTGTGGCCATCTTACTCGGTGTCCCCCTCCGCTGCGCAGGACGAGGATTTTTCCAATCGATTAAAAATAAAATAGTTATTAGTGTTTAAATAATGTTGAGATTCACTCTCCGGAAGGCCACGCCCTTTCCGGAGGTGCTATAAAACACCGGAAGTATTGAGTGCCTCAGTCAGTCTCTGCAAGATGGGGGAGTGAGAGGGTCATGCCTCTCAGTCTGAGCTGTGAATAACGCTGAACTCATGTCTACTAAACTGTGAGTGTGGTTTTACTGACCTTGAGTGCCCATAATGTGGTTTGAAAATGAAAATGTGGTTGGTTTGAAAAAAATGGTTGGTGGTGGTTGGTCTGAAATAAAGCACAGCAAATGGTTGGTGGTGGTTGGTTTGAAATAAAGCACAGCAAATGGTTGGTGGTGGTTGGTTTGAAATAAAGCACATCAAATGGTTGGTGGTGGTTTGCACTGTATATTGATTTTAGATAAAACGCTACCACTTACAGCTGTGATCTTTGGCCATCTTACTCAGTCCCCTCCGCTCATCAGATGCAGAGGATTCTTCCCATCAATGAAAAATAAAAGTGTTATTAATGTTTTTTAAATGTTGAGAATCTATCTCCTGTCAATCACTCCATGAAGGCCACGCCCCTTCTGGTGGAGGGGGGAGGGATTATAAAACCCAGAAGTGTGGGTGTGGCTCAGTCTCTGCAAGATGGGGGGAGGGAGAGGTCATGACTCTGTCTGAGCTGTGAATCAACTGAACACACTGAATGTCTACTGAACTGTGAGTTTGGTGTTTTGTGTGGTTTTATGGTGGTTTTATAGTGCTTTCATCCTGCATGAAATGGTATGAAGCTGCATTTGAATTTGGTGGCCTTGCACCCTGCTAGAAGTGGTATGAAACTGCACTTGAATTTGGTGGCCTTGCACCCTGCTTGAAGTGGTATGAAACTGCACTTGAATTTGGTGGCCCTGCACCCTGCTTGAAGTGGTACGAAACTGCACTTGAATTTGGTGGCCTTGCAACCTGCTTGAAGTGGTCGGAAACTGCACTTGAATTTGGTGGCCCTGCACCCTGCTTGAAGTGGTACAAAACTGCACTTGAATTCGGTGGCCTTGCACATTGCTTGAAATTGTAGGAAACTGCATTTGAATTTGGTGGCCTTGCACCCAGCTTGAAATGGGATTTCAAGGAATTAACTGCCAGCCCACAAGCCGTGAGTAAGCTGCCAGCACATCAGGCTTGAGTGACTGAGCTGCCACCCCAAGAATCCATTTGGCCCACAGTCCATACTAGCCCTCTGGAAACAAGTCCCTTCAGCCCACAACACCCATACTAGCACTCCAGAGAGCCACCCCCCCCACCAATATTGGAATTGGTAGAGAGGTGGAATATTGCATTGGGGGACCAGCCCTCCCGTGTGATGCTGGGACCCAATGGGTCCCACTTAACGTAGTATAAATATATACACACATAAATAAATAAACAGATAAAGTGCAAATAAACAGATAATGGTCTATTAATGTTAACAGTTTCGTTTGAGGAGTTTATTACCCTGATGGCTTTGGGGAAGTAGCTATTCCTGAACCTGGACATTGCAGTCTTCAAGCTCCTGTACCTTCTACCAGAAGGAAGCGGGGAAATGAGTGTGTGGCCAGGATGGTGTGGGTCCTTGATGATGCTGCCGTCCTTTTTGAGGCAGCGACTGCGATAGATCCCCTCAATGGTAGGGAGGTCAGAGCCGATGATGGACTGGGCAGTGTTTACTACTTTTTGAAGTCTTTACCTCGCCAGGGCGCTCAAGTTGTCGAACCAAGCCACGATGCAAGTGGTCAGCATGCTCTCTACTGTGCACCTGTAGAAGTTAGAGAGTCCCCCTTGACATACTGACGCTCCGTAATCTTCTCAGGAAATAGCGCTGATGTGTTTTCTTTATAATTGCATCAGTGTTCTCGGACAAGGAGAGATCTTCAGAGATGTGCACACCCAGGAATTTGATGCTCTTGACCCTTTCAACCACCGTTGATATAAACGGGACTGTGGGCCCCCATCCTACCCCTTCCAAAGTCCACAATCTGTTCCTTGGTTTTGCTGGTGTTGAGGGCCAGGTTATTGTGCTGGCACCATTTGGTCAGTCGGTCGATCTCACTTCTATACTCTGACTCGTCCCCATCAGTGATACGTCCCACAACAGTGGTGTCGTCAGCGAACTTGATGATGGAGTTCGCTCTATGACCGGCTACGCAGTCATGAGTATAGGGTGAGTACAGCAGGGGGCTGAGCACGCAGCCTTGAGGTGCTCCCGTGCAGATTGTTATCGAGGCTGTCACATTTCCACCAATAGAAGCAGTCTATGGTCTGTGAATGAGGAAGTCGAGGATCCAATTGCAGAGGGATGCGCAGAGACCCAGTTCTGCGAGTTTATAACCAGCTTGGAGGGGATGATTATATTAAATGCCAAGCTGTAATCAATGAATAACAGCCTGATATATGAGTTTTTGTTGTCCAAGTGTTCCAGAGCGGAGTGGAGAGCCAGCAAGATCGCATCCACTGTTGATCTGTGGTCGCGTATCAGGCGTGTTTTGCCCTATCATGCTCATTAAGTTATGTCCAGATTTAATTGATTACATAGGGATATATTTTTTGGTGGTAATAATTAAATCAATTTTTGTATTTTTTTCTCTTCCAGGTGACTGTGCCGAAAGGTCATTCACAGTCAGCCAACGTGAATGTTGTTAATGAAGTACCAAATTTCTCTGCTTTGGTCGTTAATTTTCATTTCCCCGTCAGCGATGGGTCTTTAACAACTGAAAAGTATCAAGGTTCAAACATAGCCAGCAATGTAGAACAAAGCATAATTATTTTAATCTCTTCTGTACTTCTCAGTTTTATTCACTTTTAATTCGTTAGTTAAGGATGTTTCAACATTGTAAACATACTCTGCAACCAAATTAATTTTCACGAGACCCATTCAGGATCTCATATCATCCTAATTATGCTTGTTAACATGACAATCAAGAAGGCAAAAAGGTCAACGTTTTGATTTTAATCATGCTTCAGTCAAATTTCAGCTAAATGATGAAATGTATGCATTTACACAGTATGACTACATACTTAACATGGTGGTATAAATGAAATACTATTGATTATATGATCATGCACTTGCCTGCAATGTAAAGAGACTCAGCCATCAGAGATTACCGGTGTAGGAATCTAGAACAAACATAGAACACTGGAAAAACACAGCAGGGGCAAAATATGTAAGTTGGCATTTTGGTTTGAGACACTGCTTGACCAGCTGAGTTCTTCTAGCATTCTGTTTTCGCAATTGCACAATTAATGAACATTTCGATATTCCACAATTAATGAACATCTGATTAACAAATACTTACTATAATGCTGTTGACTCTTTACACTCTACATCCTTGTCTCGCAAGGCTTTGTTCACTGTATAAAAAAGTGTGTCCATTTCTGTTCATGAAGCATGTTGCGAAACACTGCTTCCCATGCCTTTATTATTTCATCAATGTCACAGAATTTTGAGATTGCACCTAAACTAAAAAACACAAGCTGCAACTATCAATACTAAGTTGGATGTAATTCATTGTAATTAGTGAAAAAAGATGATTCTGGACATCAGTTGCTTGTGAAATCCTGTAAGGCAATTATTAACAAGCAAAGTAGTTGATAGTGCCCAAAATTTTAACCTTGGAAATGCATTATGTATTACCAAAGGTATAATGGAAAAGGGTTAATCTCCAGAAGACCAGAATTGATAGCACATGCCCCTGAGTTTGTTGATGATCCAAATTAAAATGAGATTGTTATGGCAAGGTTTAAAAAAAAACAAGGGGTGATGGATCTTCTGAAATTGCCAAAACCTTCAAGTCCAGCCATGGCTGCTGTGAGGATTTCAACAAATATGCAAACATACATGATATCCATCATATTGTGGGAGGCAGCTACATTTTCTAAAACGTCAGACAAATGATTAAGGAGATGACTACCCTCGGAGGATAGGGCTCTTTTGGAAGAGGAGACCCTGGGATATGTTCATCTCCAGGGATGAGAAAACTGCTCCAGGTTTTAAGATAGCCAAAGGTGTCTTAATCTTCATCGTGGAGATAATACAAAGGATCACTGTAATCCTAAACTCCTCGATATGCCACAAGGAGAATCCAAGTGTTCTTAAGATGAATATCATAGTTGTGTGGAGATCTGACACAGTACCCGAGGTAAGACACTTCTTCAGAGATAATATTATGTCACTTCTCTCACTCCTCATCAGATGATATTTTACAAGGAATAATCTGACAACAAAGCCTTGCTCATCATCAAAAATGCTTCAAGAGCATGGCTAATAACATCCAGGTGGTGTTTAGCTCCCAACACCTTGTGATTGTTACAAGCCATGGACCAGTGTGCTATTATGTTGAAGGGTCCCTACTTTCAATATGTCATTTGGAGCTCTACACCAATGACACTCTTAACCAGTCAAGAAATTTGGAAAAGATTGAATTTGGAAAAGCATAGAATTAATTGAGGCCACGTGATAGAAAATGCCATAGTTTATTATAAGCAGATGAAAAAGAGATTTCCTCAAATTTTTATTGATACCTTCATCATCCCCCCCGGATCAACACGCAAATTCCATCAAACATGAACACTACCACTTCCATCATCCAATCATCAATGACAACTGTGTCTCCACCATAACCCTAATACGCAAAATCACCATTATTGCTTACATGTCAAGAATCAGGAGTATTATAACATATATAACATATAACAATTACAGCACGGAAACAGGCCATCTCGACCCCTCTAGTCCGTGCCGAACACATAATCTCCCCTAGTCCCATATACCTGCGCTCAGACCATAACCCTCCATTCCTTTCCCATCCATATAACTATCCAATTTATTTTTAAATGATAAAAACGAACCTGCCTCCACCACCTTCACTGGAAGCTCATTCCACACAGCTACCACTCTCTGAGTAAAGAAGTTCCCCCTCATGTTACCCCTAAACTTCAGTCCCTTAATTCTCAAGTCATGTCCCCTTGTTTGAATCTTCCCTACTCTCAGTGGGAAAAGCTTTTCCACGTCAACTGTCTATCCCTCTCATCATTTAAAAAACCTCTATCAAGTCCCCCCTTAACCTTCTGCGCTCCAAAGAATAAAGCCCTAACTTGTTCAACCTTTCTCTGTAACTTAGTTGCTGAAACCCAGGCAACATTCTAGTAAATCTCCTCTGTACTCTCTCTATTTTGTTGACATCCTTCCTATAATTAGGCGACCAAAATTGTACACCATACTCCAGAATTGGCCTCACCAATGCCTTGTACAATTTTAACATTACATCCCAACTTCTATACTCAATGCTCTGATTTATAAAGGCCAGCACACCAAAAGCTTTCTTTACCACCCTATCTACATGAGATTCCACTTTCATGGAACTGTGCACAGTTATTCCCAGATCCCTCTGTTCACCTACATTCTTCAATTCCCTACCATTTACCATGTACGTCCTATTTTGATTTGTCCTGCCAAGATGTAGCACCTCACACTTATCAGCATTAAACTCCATCTGCCATCTTTCAGCCCACTCTTCCAACTGGCATAAATCTCTCTGTAGACTTTGAAACTCTACTTCATTACCCGCAACCCCACCTATCTTAGTATCATCTGCATACTTACTAATCCAATTTACCACACCATCGTCCAGATCATTGATGTACATGACAAACAACAGTGGACCCAACACAGATCCCTGTGGCACCCCACTCGTCACTGGCCTCCAACCTGACAAACAACCATCCACCATTACTCTCTGGCATCTCCCATTCAGCCACTGTTGAATCCATCTTGCTACTCCACCATTAATACCCAACCATTGAACCTTCTTAACCAACCTTCCATGAGGAACCTTGTCAAAGGCCTTACTGAAGTCCATATACACAACATCCACTGGTTTACCCTCATCAATTTCCCGAGTAACATCTTCAAAAAATTCAAGAAGATTAGTTAAACATGACCTTCCAGGCACAAATCCATGTTGACTGTTCCTAATCAGACCCTGTTTATCCAGATGCTTATATATATTATCTCTAAGTATTCTTTCCATTAATTTGCCCACCACTGACGTCAAACTAACAGGTCTATAATTGCTAGGTTTACTCTTAGACCCCTTTTTAAACAATGGAACAACATGCGCAGTACGCCAATCCTCCGGCACTATTCCCGTTTCTAATGACATTTGAAATATTTCTGCCATAGCCCCTGCTATTTCTACACTAACTTCCCTCAATGTCCTAGGGAATATCCTGTCCGGACCTGGAGACTTATCCACTTTTATATTTCTCAAAAGTGTCAGTACTTCCTCTTCTTTGATCCTCATAGTTTCCATAGCTACTCTACTTGTTTCCCTTACCTCACATAATTCAATATCCTTCTCCTTGGTGAATACCGAAGAAAAGAAACTGTTCAATATCTCCCCCATCTCTTTTGGCTCTGCAGATAGTTGGCCACTCTGACTCTCTAATGGACCAATTTTATCCCTCGTTATCCTTTTGCTATTAATATAGCGGTAGAAACCCTTCGGATTTACTTTTACCTTACTTGCCAAAGCAACCTCATATCTTCTTTTAGCTTTTCTAATTTCTTTCTTAAGATTCTTTTTACATTCTTTATACTCCTCAAACACCTCATTTACTCTGTGCTGCCTATAACTATTGTAGATCTCCCTCTTTTTCCGAACCAAGTGTCCAATTTCCCTTGAAAACCATGGCTCTTTACAATTTTTACGATTTCCTTTCAACCGAACAGGGACATAAAGATTCTGTACTCTTAAAATTTCACCTTTAAATGTACTCCATTTCTCTTCCACATCTTTCCCATAAAACAAACTGTCCCAATTTACTCCTTTTAAATCCTTTCGCATCTCCTCAAAGTTAGCCTTTCTCCAATCAAAAATCTCAACCCTAGGTCCAGTTTTGTCCCTCTCCATAATTATATTGAAACTAATGGTATTGTTCATCATTCTGTAAGATCATAGCTGATTGTAATCTCTTCTCTGTATTCACACCCATTCACTGTAACCTTTCACCTTCTTGCTTAACAAGAATCAGGCAAAATTCCTTCTATACATCATTGGGTTACATTATCCCAAAGATGATTCTGCTTTCATTGGCATTTGAAGAAGAGAGTTTCAAAAATTCAGGATTTTTTATTTTGTGTATATTAAGATACTGATCCTTCTCTTACAGCAGGATGTGTCTGTAACACATTTTAAACTAGAAAGTTAAACAACTGCAGATGCTGGACATCTGAAATAAAACAGAAAATGGTAGGAAGTTTCAGCAGATTGGGCAGCATCTGTGGAAAGTGGAATCAAAGCTGGGAAAGAGAAATTGGTATTTTTAAGTTACAGCAAAGGTGGAGGACAGGTGGATCGGACAAAGGAGATGTTCCTAATAGGATAATTGGGAACCCATACACTCTTCCCACACTTACCCGTCCACCAAATTCTCTTCTTTTGCTCAATTATTCCATCTCCTCCCCTCTCCCGTTGATGCCATCTGTCCATCATCCCCACCCCATTCAGTTCCACCTGTCACCTCCCAGCCTCCATCCCACCCCTCCCTTGAACTGCTTTCCTGTCTCTCAGTCCTAATTCAGGAGCTGAACCCAAAACATGGACTTCCATCTATTGCCACCACAGATGCTGCCTGACCTGCTAAGATTTTCCAGTGTTCTGGTGTTTGTACCGTGTATTTCCTTTTGTAAGTTCCCAGAAAGCTGTATTGTGTATATTTTTATTATCTTAATTTAAGATGATAATGTTAATAAAATTATAGTTCATTATTTTAATACCCATATTGTTGCATTTTATTGTTTGCAATACTATTTTTTGGCATTCAAACCTAGGTTTGAACGAAATTACATTTACTACAGTTTTTTACATTACAAAAAAACCCAAGACCCACACTTAACAGTTTACATAAACATCCATCACAGTGAGTCTCCAACACCTCCTCACTGTGATGGAAGGCAAAGTCTTATATCTTCCCTTTGTTCTTCACCCGCGGTCCAGCAGTCCAACTGCAGCGTCTAGGCGAACACGTCTTAGCATTTGCAATTTTTATTGTGAATCTTTGGCTCTGGAGACATTGGAATTAATGGAAAACACCATCATGATTTGTGAATTTTCAGCTAGGAAAACATTCTCCTTGAACGTGGTCTTTTGTCTTTGGAGGACTACATGTATCTGTACTTGTGTCCACAACATACACATCAACAACTCAACAGTCTTCTTGAAAACCGTCTCTCAAACTCATGATGACTTCCATCACCATCACCATGATCTCTTTCAAGTCAAACCTGAATAAGCATTGTTTAGTTTTAAACTTTGAAGTTAAAGAGCTACAACATGGAAATAGGCCCTTTGGCCTACTGAGTACATGCCGATCATTGGTCACCCATTCACACTAGTTCCACTCTCTACGCACTAGGGACAATTTACAGATTAACCTTCAAATTAATCCAATTGTCCAAATAACCTACATGTCCTTGGGATGTGGGAAGAAACGGAAGCACCCATATGGGACGAAACCGACACGGTCACAGGGAGAATGTGCAAACTCCACACACACAGCACCCGAGGGCAGGATCGAATCCGGGTCTCTAGCGCTGCAAAACAACAACTACCAGCTGCAACACAGTGCATTGTTGTTCCTTCATCTCTGGGTTAAAAATTTGGAAACTTCCATGCAAAGGAACTTTGGGAGTTCCATTTCCATTAGCTGCATGATAACTGAAGATAATTGAAGCTAATATAATTACCTAGATGGAGTATGTAACCACTATTCATTGTCACTCTGCATTTGTTCCCTTCGAGCAATTTTCCTAATTCGCATTGGAAGAGATCTGATGCGTGATTTCTAATGGTACGTGGAGGATTAATGAGTCAGTTTATTCCAAGTGAAAGATCAGCATGAATAAAATGCCAGAAACAATTTAATGACAATAATAAATGAGCAAAGCGTAACCCATTCAATATAAATAACAGCTATTTACCCTACTGCAGATATAGGATTATTTTCTGTCTTGTTAAATATTAAAAATAGATTGAAGTGGTGAACTTTAAATATAAACATTTTTGTCTAACATTGAGTTGGCGCGGCAGTTGCTGCCTTACAGCACCAGAGCCTGGGTTTGATCCTGGCTACGGGTGCTGTTTGTGCGGAGTTTGTATGTTCTCCTCGTGACTGCATAGGTTTTCTCTGGGTGCTCTGGTTTCCTCCCACACTCCAAAGAAGTAAGTTAACTTGGCTATGGTTAGGTTAGGTTCGCTTAGGTGTAGGTTAAATTGTAAATTGTCCCTATAGGATAGTGTTCGTATACGGAGATCGCTGATCGGGCAGGGACTCGGTGGGCCAAAAGGCCTAATTCCGCGCTGTACCTCCAAACTAAACTCTGGTCTGGTCTGATTGTCCATAAAAAAGAGGGGTAGATTTGGCTAAATAATGTGCCAGCGATTCTGTTTTAAATCCTATGGCAAGTATTTGAAATTGAATTCATTTTATCTTTTGTGGTCTGGAATGCTGAGATGTAATCAACATGAAAGTAGTTGAGTTGTTCTAATGGTTTGTTAAAGTTATACTATATCGGGATTAGATGTGGCATCAATTCTAGAATGCAGAATGATATTTCTAGTACCTTCCAAAGCAGCTGCACTGGTCTAAATGATAGATGCACCATAAATGTAACTTTGCTGTTGTCTCCTGCATCAGTTCAAAACGATCTTTTAGATTGATTCAAAAATGTTACTCAAATTACTCTTATATATTGTGGCAATATCACCCACTTATCACAGCTTCAATTAAACAAATTGGATTATGAATGCACTTATTTTTCCAAAGACTATACGTCTTATATTTCAACAATTAGTGGCCAGCCATCAGGTTCTGCATTCATAAAAACATAGAAAATAGGTGCAGTAGGCCATTCGGCACCGCCATTCAATATGATCATGGCTAATTATCAAAAATCAGTACCTCGTTCCTGCTTTCTCCCCATATCCCTCGATTTTGTTGGCCCTAAGAGCTATATCTAACTCTCTCTTGAATATATCCAGTGAATTGGCCTCCACTGTCTTCTGTGGCATAGAATTCCACAGATTCACAACTCTCTGGGTGAAAAGGTTTTTAATCATCTCAGTCCTAAATGGACTACTTCTTATTCTTAAACTGTGGCTCCTGGTTCTGCTCTCCCCCAACATTGGGAGATAAATGTGAGGTTATCCATTTTGGTGGCAAAAACAGGAAAGCAGACTATTATCTAAATGGTGGCCGACTAGGAAAGGGGAGATGCAGCGAGACCTGGGTGTCATGGTACACCAGTCATTGAAAGTGGGCATGCAGGTGCAGCAGGCAGTGAAGAAAGCGAATGGTATGTTAGCTTTCATAGCAAAAGGATTTGAGTATAGGAGCAGGGAGGTTCTACTGCAGTTGTACAGGGTCTTGGTGAGACCACACCTGGAGTATTGCGTACAGTTTTGGTCTCCAAATCTGAGGAAGGACATTATTGCCATAGAGGGAGTGCAGAGAAGGTTCACCAGACTGATTCCTGGGATGTCAGGACTGTCTTATGAAGAAAGACTGGATAGACTTGGTTTATACTCTCTAGAATTTAGGAGATTGAGAGGGGATCTTATAGAAACTTACAAAATTCTTAAGGGGTTGGACAGGCTAGATGCAGGAAGATTGCTCCCGATGTTGGGGAAGTCCAGGACAAGGGGTCACAGCTTAAGGATAAGGGGGAAATCCTTTAAAACCGAGATGAGAAGAACTTTTTTCACACAGAGAGTGGTGAATCTCTGGAACTCCCTGCCACAGAGGGTAGTCGAGGCCAGTTCATTGGCTATATTTAAGAGGGAGTTAGATGTGGCCCTTGCGGCTAAGGGGATCAGAGGGTATGGAGAGAAGGCAGGTACGGGATACTGAGTTGGATGATCAGCCATGATCATATTGAATGGCAGTGCAGGCTCGAAGGGCCGAATGGCCTACTCCTGCACCTAATTTCTATGTTTCTATGTTTCTAAATGTTCTTGCATCTTTTTGCTATTATCAAGATCACTAACTGATCCTTCCTCATTACACAATACCCAGTCTAAGACGGCCTGTCCTCTAGTTGGTTCCTCTACATATTGGCTTAGACACTCCAGGAAATCCTCCTCCTCAGTATTGTTACCAATTTGGTTGCCCAATCTATATGTAGATTAAAGTCACTCATGGTAACTGCTGTACCTTTGCTACACGCATCCCTAATTTCCTGTTTGATGCTATCCCCAACCTCACTACTGCTGTTTGATGGTCTAAATACAACTCCAACAAGTGTTTTCTGCCCTTGGCTATTTCGCAGTTCTACCCATACATTTTCACCACCAACTTCTGACATATGTTGGAGCTGGTGATTCTCTCAATTAGAAACACATGGGAGAATCATTGGTGCCCTGTGATCTCATATGGGGGGCGTGGGTGGGAACCTAAAACTAAACTTCACCCATAAATTTGAGGATAAAAAACACCTTTATATGACTTGGTCAGAAATATCAAAGCTGTTAAAACATTCGGATTCCTTGAGTATTTTATAAGCGCCCACAATTTAAAAACCTGAAACCACTAAAATTTGAAAGTAACAGACTTAATAGGAAACTCAGAAAACAAAAAGATAAAATTCTAAAATAGTTTAAGACTATTAAGGACGGCTTTATACCTTACAATATTTCTAAATATTGAAGTAATAAAACAAATGTGTTGACACCAGAAATATTTTTGGAAGTGAATTTTTGGATTTGTGAACTCATAATTCAAATTCTTGCAGCAGTTTCCTTCCATTCAAATCAAGGGCAAAGACCAGCCTTCCATTGTCTTGCACATTTAGACAAGAGGGGGGATCTTATAGAAACTTACAAAATTCTTAAGGGGTTGGACAGGCTAGATGCAGGAAGATTATTCCCGATGTTGGGGAAGTCCAGAACTAGGGGTCACAGTTTGAGGATAAGAGGGAAGTCTTTTAGGAGCGAGATGAGAAAAACATTTTTCACACAGAGAGTGGTGAATCTGTGGAATTCTCTGCCACAGAAGGTAGTTGAGGCCAGTTCATTGGCTATATTTAAGAGGGAGTTAGATGTGGCCCTTGTGGCTAAAGGGATCAGGGGGTATGGAGAGAAGGCAGGGATGGGATACTGAGTTGGATGATCAACCATGATCATATCGAATGGCGGTGCAGGCTCGAAGGGCCGAATGGCCTACTCCTGCACCTATTTCTATGTTTCTAAATGTGGGATATTTAGATTGATTTGCTGCTTCTACACTGAACTCTGTGGGATTCCTGTTACAGAACACTTCCAGCTGCCCAGCAGGGTAATGCTAACACCAGCATCTGGCTTTCAATGTTCAATTGGTTGTTAGGGTTCTGACCAGATGAGTATAACCAGCTGTTTTTATCTCAAACTCTGGTGCAGGGATATAGATTAACCATAAATATTAAAAGGTCACAACTCGTGTTGTAATTCTCAATTGAAAAAATATGCCATCTTTATGCTCAATGTATGTTTGATGTTTTGACTAAAATGATAGTTACATTTAAGTCCTTCATGCTTTCCTGGTTCCCATACTACTTGCATGCTCCTTGACACTAGTCTTCTTCTTGTGTATGGTACGTAGGTTAATTGGCTTGGTGTATGTGTAGATAGTCACTCGTGTGTGTGTGTGCAGGGATCGCTGGTCAGCGCGGACTCTGTGGGTGGAAGGGCATGTTTCCACGCTGTATCTCTAAACTAAACTAGATACAAGTATAACCTATTCAACTTTTCTCAAAAGACAACCCACATGTTCCAAGTATTAGTTCAGCAAATCTTCCTTGAACTACTTCCAGTGCTTTAACATTCTTCCATAAATTAGAAAGACAATACTGTAACAGTACTCCAGATCAAAGATCCTATAGCGGATATATCCTATCCTATATCCTATCCGCTATAAGATCTTTGCTCCAGATGGGATATCACTAATCTCCTGTAATTGATACATACACTCCCTGCATTTGTATTCATGTTCCCTTGCGATAAACAATAACATTCAGTTGGCTTGATAAAAACTTACTCTACTTGCATACGAGCATTTTGTAAAACATGCAGTAGGACACCCACATCCCACAGTCTCTCACCATTTTAGATAATACTAGACCAAGTGCAGACCCGTTGGGTCTGTTTCCCCAACGGCGTTTTGCAGGGGGGGGGGAGGGGGGGCTGCGGCATCAAACTCATATTAACCAACCCCCAAACACACAGGTGGGGGGAGGGGGGGGGGGATGTGAAGAGGGGAGGGAGGGGAGAGGAGGTGGAGGAAATGGGACAGATTTGGGAGGGAAAGGAGAGCGGGGTAGGGGGTGAGAGAGGGGGATGGGGAGAGAGATGTGGGGGAGGGGGAGGATGGGGAGGTAGGGGAGGAGGGAGGGAGGGGGAGAGGGGTGGGGGAGAGAGGGGAAAGAGTGGGGAGGGAGAGTGGAGGGGGAAGGGGGAGTGATGGAAGAGGGACAGAGGGGTAGGAGGAAGGGGGTGGCGTAGAGAGGGAAGGGGATAGAGGGATGGGTGGGAGGGGGTGCGGAGAGGGAAACATAGAACCATTGAAATTAAGTGCAGGAGTAGGCCATTCGGCCCTTCGAGCCTGCACCACCATTCAATATGATCGTGGCTGATCATCCAACTCAGTATCCTGTACCTGCCTTCTCTCCATACCCCCTGATCCCTTTAGCCACAAGGACCACATCTAACTCCCTCTTAAATACAGCCAATGAACAGGCCTCAACTACCTTCTGTGCCAGTGAATTCCAGAGATTCACCACTCTCTGTGTGAAAAATGTTTTTCTCATCTCAGTCCTAAAAGATTTACCTCTTATCCTTAAACTGTGACCCCTTGTTCTGGACTTCCCCAACATCTGGAACAATCTTCCTGCATCTAGCCTGTCCAACCCCTTAAGAATTTTGTAAGTTTCTATAAGATCCCCTCTCAATCTTCTAAATTCTAGCATGTACAAGCCGAGTCTATCCAGTCTTTCGTCATATGAAAGTCCTGACAACCCAGGAATTAGTCTGGTGAACCTTCTCTGTACTCCCTCTATGGCAACAATGTATTTGAACATTGGGCATTGTGACATCACACAATGGAACGTTCACCAAGTGCTTGTGCTCCTGCAAAGGCATATGTAAATGGATCCATTCCGATTGGACATCTGTGAGCATAGGGCATTGTGACATCACACGATGGAACGTTCACCAGGGGCTGGGGCTGGTGATGATTCTATGGGTGAGAAGCCAGTTTATTTTTGAAATATTGGGGGGGGGGGTGAAGGATTTGATTAAAAACGTGCACTTAAACACGACGACCAATGGCAAACCCGTTGGGTCTGATCCCCCAACGCAGCCGTACCCTACCCGTAGCCCCCACTGGGGGGGGGGGGCGGCATCACCCCCACTAACCACCCCCACACACAGAGTTGGAAAAGTGTATAAAGACCGTCCCCTACCTGTAGCCCCCAGCGGAGACGTGGTCGTCGAAGTCGGGTTCTGGCTGTCTTAAAATAGCGTATATTGAAGTCGTTGAAGTCGGGTCCGTCTCGGCAACGGGGGGGGGGAGGGGGTGGCGGGGCGGCATCACACACACGAAGCATCCCCACACACAGAGTCTTAAAAGTGTAATGCCCCAACGCAGCCGTTGCCTACCCGTAGCCCCCACGGGAGACGTGGTCCTCGAAGTAGAGCCGTTCCCGAAAGGCCGTTTTTAAATGGCGTCGCGTGAGGTTGTGCTGCGGGCACCAGCAGCCGTTATGGTCGCAGGCCAGCAGGAGGCGACAAATGAGTGAGGGGGGGGGGGGGAGGAGAATGTTTTAAAGAAAAAAATGGACATAAACATAACGAAATGTAATGAGGAGTGGATAGCTGGAAGGGAAAGTGAAATGTCTACCGAAATGGCTGCTTGTATGGGTGAGTAGGGGGGGGGGGGGGGGGGGGGGGGAGGCATTACACTTTTGCTTTGGGGCATTACACTTTTAAGTGGTGAAAGTTCTGACATAACAGGAATCAGCCTGGTGAACCTTCTCTGTACTCCCTCTCTATGGCAACGATGTCTTTGAGCATTGGGCATTGTGACATCACACGATGGAACCTTCACCATTGGCTTGGGCTCCTGCATAGGCATATGTAAATGAATCCATTCCGATTGGACATATGTGAAGATTGGGCATTGTGACATCACACGATGGAACGTTCAGCAGGGGCTGGGGCTGGTGAAGGTTCTGTGGGTGTGAAGCCAGTTTAGTTTTGAAATATTGGGGGGGGGGGGGGGAAGGATTTGATTAAAAACGTGTACTTAAACACGACGGAATGTAATGAGGAGCGGATACTTAGAAAGAAAAGTGAAATCTCTACCGAAATGGAAAAGATGTCGGCGATTCTGCGTCCAGTTTCGGAGTTGCAGGGAATCAATGGAAGAAATGTGGCAGCCGGACGGAGTTCCGTTTCGGAATTTTGGGCGAGAGTTTTATATATTAATAGATAGATGATTCCTATTGTTGCAGCTAATTTTAGTGAAGAGCTGAAGGCTATGCTAACCTTTCTAAAACAATATCATGTTTACACTTGACCAATGGACTGTGGTTTGTTTAGTTTAGTTTACAACAGTCTGTCTGTCCCTTCCTTCTTTGTTGTTTGTTTGTATGTGTTAAATCTATGTTTTTATTGTTCTTTAGCTTATTTTATGTGTGGGGTGGAGGGTTTGTAGGAAACCTTTTCTAATCTCTTACCTGACGTTGATCGTATCTCCATCTGCACTACGGCCTAAAGGGCCTGTCCCATTGTACGAGGTAATTCAAGAGTTCTCCCGAGTTTTCCCTGATTCGAATTCGGAGAATTACGGTAATAGCCGCTCGTAGGTACTTGGGGCTCTCGTGGACATTTTTCAACGTGTTAAAAAAACTTCACGAGCTTACCGCGTTTCCCGAGTACCTGCCGTTAGCGTTACGAGCTCTGACGCACCCGCTACGTGCATTCTACGTACTTACCACGAGTCCGTTTTTTAAAAAACTCGGGAGAGCTCTTGGGTAAACTCGTATAGTGGGACAGGCCCTTTATATTGAGGAGTTGGCAGCCTTTGCTGGAGACCGATTTCGGGAGCTCCACCGCAGAAGTCTGTGGACTTTAACATCGTGGAGCTCGTGGTCTCTGGTCAAAGACCAACTTTGGGAACTCCAAGCCACAGGAGCTTCGACCCCCCGATCGCAGGAGCTTCAACCGCCCTGACCCAGGAGCTTCGACCGCCCTGACCCAGGAGCTTCGACCGCCCTGACTCAGGAGCTTCGACCGCCCTGACCCAGGAGCTTCGATCGCCCCGACTGTGATGGTTCGATTGCCCCGGGAGAATAAAGAGGAAGAAGATTGGACTTTGTTGCCTTCCACCACAGTGAGGAATGTGGGGAATCCGCTGTGGTAGATGTTTATGTTAACCTTTATGTAGTTGTGTGTCTTGTTACTTTTTTTTAGTAGGGCTGTATGGTAATTCGAATTTCAATGTTCCTTAAGGTACATGTGACAATAAACTGACCTTGAAACCTTGAGATACAGCATCGAAACAGTACCTTCGGCCCACCGAATTTATGCCAACCATTGATAACCCGTACATGAATTCAATGAATACACAAATTTGCATCACATACACTAGGGGCAATTTACAGAAGCCAATTAATCTACAAACCTGCACGTCATTGAAATTTGGGAGAAAAATGGTGAGCCTGGGAAAAAAACCCAGTCACAGGTAAAACATACAGACAGCACCCGTAGTCAGGATTGAACCTGGGTCTCTGGTGTTGTGAGGCAGCAGCTCTACCACAGCACCACTCTTCTGCCCCATTTGTTCTTTAAGACTGAAACTTAATTAAAAAAAAAATATGATTTTATGTTGCAGTTGCCAAAGTATTGTGAAACTGCTTACCTTATGGGGTTTCACATCTCAAACTAATTTTAATATTCTTTGATTCATTAATATTAAATATTTAATTTTAAGGAAATTGCTTTCAAAATGTATCAGTGATCCATTAGAATACAAATACATTTTGTATTCAATTAAAATAGTTATAATCTAATGTCACAATGATTTAATGTACCAAGGATTAAACTTTGTGTTAATGTTAATTCATTCTTCAAATGTTGTCACTATTTTTATTCAAACTTAGCTTATTAACAAGATCTGATCTTGGTTCAAATATGGTGATGTTTTACATTTAAATACCTGGCTGATTTGAAAAGTCTAAGGGCTTATTTTGTGAAGCCACAAAGACTTTCTTTATGATTAACATGCATTTATCCCAAACTGAGGATTTTTTTCAAATGGGAAAATGAAACAGCATTGGACTGGATTCTCATGCAGGAGCCCATGAGTTTCAGGATAGGGAGGAGTGGGGATGAAGGCTGACAGCGTACTGGAAACAACTGCAATCCTTCGACTTCAACATTCACTTGTATTGTATTAGGCCACATGTGAGACGGTCCTCAGGAGGAATAGGTTATTATTGATTCAATTACAATGATGTTGACTTGACTTTTGCAATTTAACTGTGAGTGCAAAGGTTTCCAATGCTCTCTGGAAATCAAAGGAAGAACAAACTAGTATCAAGACTGAGGAAAAAATATGCCAATGGTAGCGACATCCCACAGCTGATTTCTTCCTTGTCTCTATAAAAGGTTTTGGTCGTGGTATTTATGCTGAAGGTTACTTGATTTTGTACTTTGGAATTCTGATCCATCATAGGAGCACAAATGTCACAGTGCAAAAGCAAATTATTGCAGATAATAGAACTGTGTATTGGAAAATAGAAAATGTTGGGCTGGTAGTGAAGGTCAGACCTCTGGAGAGAGAAACGGAGTGAATGTTTTAAGTTAGGATGATACTTGGATCTTGATGTGAGACTGAACAATTACATTTAGTGCCTTCAATCATCACCTACAGTTTTCTAAGACGTGATCTATGGGCAGGAAGATGGTTTGGAGCAATCGCATCACATGAGCTATACAATCCCAACACATATTGAGAGAAAAAAGGTTGGTAGTCAGCAACATCAATAGATTAATCCCCTCAAGCGATGTGGGGTTGTTGTACACTCAACTCGCATAAAGCAGTGGAAGCAAACTTAAGAATAAGGCCAAAAATATTTAAATTTTGGAAATGTAACAACCACATATTTTTGCTTTAATCTCACATCCTCATGTTACTGCTCACCTTTTACACTTCAATATTCAAAAAATCAACGCAGCAAATGGCCAAAAATAAAATAGCCAATGTCTTTAACTGTATTTGTAATCAGAGAAATTAAACACTCACACTGGGAAGTAATGGATCCTTGGAAATGAAAGGACCCGCTAGTGGTAGAAATAAAGAACTACAGATGCTTGTTAATACACAAAAGTTCTGTAGTAACTCAGCAGGTTAGGCAGCATCCCTGGATAACATGGATAGGTGACATTTTGGGTCGACCTTCTTCATCTACAACTATCCATATTCTGCAGGGATATTGCCTGACCTGCTCAGTTACTCCAGCACTTTGTGTCCACCTGCTATTTATGTTGAGCTTCAACATAAGCAAATGAAATAAATGGGTTATTTATAACTGAAAAGATAATCTGTTTCCAATATTAAAATTTCTGTTCAAGAATCAATGGGAGGAATAGAGAGAAAGAAAAAATCAACAGAAAAAATCATGGTCTTCAAACATGTATTCAATGGAATGATGTGGAAATTAATAATGAGCAAAATGTCTTATCGTTCACTAATTGCTCATATCACCTCCCCCACAGACATCTGCATTTTACTTCACAATTGCCATAGGCTATCAAGAAATACAGAATATAGCTGAAGCATTTAAAAATTAAAAATTGATTGGATTTTAGTTTTCTGTTCAACAAGTTTGACGCTGGAGTCTCTGACCTCCATGTCTTCCATTTTCAATTCACTACAATGAGATTGAGTCACACAATGTTTGAATAAAACCATTGTAACTTCAGTCCTTGACTGCCCTTTGTTCTTTTCATTTCACTAAGTATCCTTTTGTGTTGTGGGATGTGGGCAATTACATTTGTGGGATTTGAATGTGTACTCAGGTGTTTCAGGGTCGTTATGAACGTGCAGTATGCCTCTGTATCTGATAGTACATCACTGTCCTTGTGGTTTACAATCTTCCCTGCACCACTCCCTGGCAAAGAGGGCTGATGGATACCAGCATCCAGACTCTGCTAACCTGTTATTGGTTTGAGTAATTCAAATTTCACTGCTTTAATTTCCCCCCTTTATTTGTGAAAATGGAGTCAATAGAAACCAAAATACACTGTCTGAACATTCATGATGGAATTCAATAAAAAAAACCCATCCTAAAAAGAACTGATGTACTGCTTAAAAAGTCTTGCATTATTAGGAATAACAGGGTGTAGGTCAAATCGAAGAGGTCTTTCCAAGAGCTAACACAAGCATGATGCGCAAATGGTCACCCAGGATGAAAGATCCAATGATGTTATCAGTGGTAGGGGAGATGGGGGCAAGGGATAAGTACTGATATGGGGATGAGGTACACATCTTTCTCATGGGAAAAATGTGTACTCAAATATTTCAGCTTGGATTTGAGGTGCTTGAGATTACAAACAATTGCATTCAGGCCGAGCTAGTGATCGGGGAAAGAGTTGATTCCGAGAGCAGTTTGTGCTGGCCACAACCTTCCTCCCTTCTGAACTTTAGCAAGTAGTTCTTCATCCAATAGTGGACGTTGAACAAGTAGTTTCATGAGATGAGATGGGTAGTTTAACAGGGAGCTTGAGCATAAGGTAAATTGTTAGTATGCATACAAATGACTGTGAATTACCTAGTTGATCAGTATGTATGAAGTACAGTATAGGCAATTCTGTAGGCTGGAGCAGATGAGAACAGTTTCATTAAGGAATCACATCTCTTGCCTAATGTCTCAGCGACCAGAATATTGATGAACCATTTCTTATTGTGTAATCTTAGATCTAAAATATTCAATTCTCTCAATGTATCCTCAATATACTGACCAAGAAAACCCTTTATGACTTAAAATTAATTTCCCATACGTGTTGGGTAATTTGTCTCACCCACTCTACTTCAAGTTGAAGGCTCCCTGGGAGTGTTCAATGCCCTTGCAGCACGCACCGCCAATTTCTAGTTTTATACCATGTCCTACGTTAACACAACTGTTCGGAGGCCGGTCGACAACTCCCACCAGTGTTTTTGTTTGCCTCTTGTTGTTTCTTAGCATCATCCATAATAATGCTGCTGGATTTTCCAAACTCAAATACTCTCTTCCATCATTATACATGTTGTTGGGGCTACCCCCGCTCCTTTTTCAATTTGTACATTCCTTGTAAAGTTAAGTGCACTGGAATATTTGATTTCATTGTATTACCAGGTCCGCACAGGTCCTTTGATTACAATATGTTTTTTTTTTTTGCCATTAATCTATCTTACACAAATGCTGCACCTAGAGAAGAAGTCTTTAATTTTGTATTTTCATTATTTTAACCTGTGGTTATTCCACTTAGAGATACTTATGGTTGGATGCACTGTCCTTTCTTGACAGGCTCTGGGTTTTAATTATTCTCTTCACTATACTTACTGCACTATCCATTTGTCCTTTATCATTATCTTTCTAAATTTCCCTGCTTCCCATCACACTAATGTACTATTTAAAATCCTATTTACAGCATTGATTGGAAGGCCATTTTTCCCCAGACCCTGCCTAGGGGGACCGCAGTGAGGGAGAACAATGGACAATTGGGGAGGGTATGAGAACAAAGGATAATGGGAACTTGGCGTGGGGGAACCGCTAGGGGGTGGGGAGAAAAACAAAAGGAGGAGCTGGCGTGCTTTGTAACCTTGTCAGCACCGTAGGTGGCTGCTATTTGTATACATTGGGTATGCAAGCAAAGAATTTCACTGTGCCTAGTCACACGTGACAATAAGGTATTCCATTCCATTCTAATGCAGCCTGGCCCAATAGAAAAGCAGTCTTTCACCAGAACGGTTACTAGCCCCCTCCCCCAACAAACACTTCCCCCATGTCAGTCTTTGTGCTGTAGCCTATCCTGTGATGTGAATGTATTTAACTTCATGTAAATTAAAGTCAAAACGATGCCCGAAATTTCAGAATATAGAAACATAGAAACATAGAAAGTAGGTGCGAGAGTAGACCACCAGGTCCGTCGAGCCCGCACCGCCATTCGCTCATGGCTGAACACTAAACAGACACACTTACCCACAAACAGTAGACACAAGACACAGAACACAAGACACTACCCTCCCCTTTATACCGCTATCACCCCTCTCCACCCCAAGAACCTCGTGATCTCCTGGGGGAGGCAAAAAACCGGATAAAAACCCAGGTCCAATTCGGGAAAAAAATCCGGGAAATTCCTCTCCGACCCCAATCCAGGCGATCGACACTTGTCCAGGAGATCACTCAGGTCTTACTATACTAACCATACCTAGGTCCATATCCCTGCCCTCTCCCCGTAGCCCCTTATCCCCTTGGCAGCTAAAAAACCATCTATTTTAGTCTTAAATATATTTAAAGTTTCTGCTTCCACTGCTCCCTGGGGCAGTGAATTCCATAAATTAACCACCCTCTGGGTGAAGAAGTTCTTCCTCATCTCAGTTTTAAAAGAGCCCCCCCTTATTCTGCAACTATGTCCCCTAGTTCTAGTTTCCCCGATCATTGGGAACATCCTCGGTGCATCCACCCGATCAAGGCCCCTCACGATCTTATATGTTTCAATGAGATCGCCTCTCATTCTTCTAAACTCCAAAGAGTAGAGTTCCAGCCTACTTAACCTTTCCTCATATGTCAATCCCCTCATTGCAGGAATTAATCTTGTAAACCTTCGCTGCACTGCCTCCAGGGCTAGTACATCCTTTCTTAAGTATGGACCCCAGAACTGTACACAGTATTCCAAATGTGGTCTCACTAATACTGTGTACAGCTGCAGCAAGACCTCCGTGTTTTTATACTCAATCCCCCTAGCAATAAAGGCCAAAACTCCATTGGCCTTCCTGATTGCTTGCTGCACCTGCATACTAACTTTTAGTGATTCATGTACTAATACCCCTAGATCCCTTTGCGTTGCATTACAACGCAGCTCCTCCTCATTTAGAAAATAACTTGCCCTATCATTTTTTTTTCCAAAGTGAATGACTTCACATTTATTAGTATTAAATTTCATCTGCCAAGTTGTTGCCCACTCACCTAGCTTATCTATATCCTTTTGCAGACTCTTCCTATCCTCCTCATCCCCTACTTTTCCTCCCATTTTTGTATCGTCCGCAAATTTTGATATATTACACTTGGTTCCCTCCTCCAAATCATTTATATAAATTGTGAACAACTGGGGTCCCAGCACCGACCCTTGCGGAACCCCGCTAGTTACCGGTTGCCATCCCGAGTATGAACCATTTATCCCCACTCTCTGCTTCCTATTTGTTAGCCAATCCTCTACCCATGCTAATATATTACCCCCAATCCCATAATTTTTTATTTTTAGCAATAGTCTCTTATGTGGCACCTTGTCAAAAGCCTTTTGGAAGTCCAAGTATACCACATCCACCGGTTCCCCTTTATCCACCCGGGTTGTTACTTCCTCAAAGAATTCGAGCAGATTCGTTAAACAGGACTTCCCCTTCACAAAACCATGCTGGTTCTGTCCGATGAAGTCATGTTTATCCAAGTGCCCCGTTAGTGTTTCTTTAATAATTGTCTCTAACATTTTACCCACCACCGATGTTAGACTAACCGGTCTATAGTTACCCGCCTTCTGTTTACTTCCTTTTTTAAATATAGGTGTTACATTGGCCATTTTCCAATCCACTGGGACCGTTCCTGCCTCCAGGGAGTTTTGGAAAATTATCACCAATGCATCCACAATCCCCACCGCTATCTCCCTCAAGACCCTTGGATGTAATCCATCAGGCCCAGGGGATTTATCCTCCTTCAGTCTCATTAATTTCCCTAATACCACCTCCTTGGTGATCTTAATAGTATTTAGCTCCTCCATTCCTACCGCCCCCTGTTTATCCAGCGTTGGAATATTTTTTGTGTCTTCTATGGTGAAGACTGATACAAAATACTCGTTTAATGCCTTTGCCATTTCCATGTTCCCCACCAACAACTCTCCAGTCTCACCCTCCAATGGACCAACGTTCACCTTAGCCACCCTTTTTCTTTTTATATAGCTATAAAAACTCTTACTATTAGTTTTTATGTTGTTCGCTAAATTCCTTTCATAGTCTATTTTCCCCGTCTTAATTAATCTCTTAGTTATTTTTTGCTGACCTTTAAATGCTTCCCAATCCTCTACCCTCCCACTATCTCTGGCTACCTTATATGCCCTTGCCTTCAGCCGAATACTATCCTTTATAGTTTTACTGAGCCATGGCTGACTGTTCTTACCCTTACCCCTTTTTTTCTTCATAGGAATAAATTTTTCTTGAAGGTTATACAGTATACCCTTAAACGTACACCACTGCTCATGTACCGTCTTATTCTTGAGTCTGCTATCCCAGTCAACTTTGATCAGCTCAGTCCTCATACCTTCATAATCCCCCTTATTTAGACTAAGCACCCTAGCCTGAGTTTCAACCTGCTCCCCTTCTATTTGAATATGGAATTCGACCATATTGTGGTCACTTGTTCCCAACGAGTCCCTAACTATGACATTTTTAATTAATCCTGCTTCATTACACAGAACCAGATCCAAGATTGCCTCCCCCCTTGTCGGTTCTGTGACATACTGTTCTAGGAACCCGTCTCTAATACATTCTATAAACTCTTCCTCTAGTCTACCCTGCCCAGTTTGGTTTGCCCAATTAATATGAAAATTGAAGTCCCCCATGATTACAGCAGTTCCCTTTTTACATGCGTCAACTATTTGCAGATTTATGTTCTGACTAACAGCGTCACAGCTATTTGGAGGTCTATAAATTACACCCACTAGTGTTTTTTTCCCCTTATTATTCTCTATCTGTACCCAAGCTGTTTCACTATCCTGATCCTTCAACGCAATATCCTTCCTCTCTATTGCCGTTATTCCCTCCCTTATTAAAAGGGCCACCCCTCCTCCCTTTCTTTCCTGTCTATCTTTCCTAATTGTCGAGTACCCCTCTATATTTAACTCCCAGTCCTGATCCCCTTGCAGCCATGTCTCCGTAATGGCCACGATATCATAACTATATATACTTAATTGCACCGTTAATTATCGTGTGTCTTCAACAGAGGATGGGAGAAACGATTAATATCATGAACTATGGGACTTCTTACAATAATTAAAAATATGCTAAAGAATCTGCAAAAGGTTTCATTCATTCACAAAAAATATTAACTCAAGGACACAATTTATGTCTTCTACAGATTTGATGGTCATGCGGAAAATGTGCAAACTCCGAATAGAAGTCACTCAAGGACAGGATTGAATCCAGGTTGTTAGATCAGTTTCCAAATGTCCTCTAGGCTTGTTGCATTTCCAGCAACATTTCCAGTTTTGTAAAAACATAAATGTTCACAAACAAGGCACACCATGACTAAATCTCAATCTAGAAAATCATATACACACACAATGGAATAAATGACCCAATTTTTCCCCCCATCAAAATCAATTTATTCATTTAACTACAATCAAAATAAACTTTGCTTTTAAATTAAATAGCATATTTTATTTTACAAAGCACGACAAACTACCTATATTTTCAATAGGCATATTTTATATTAATATTTTAAACTGTGTAGAAACTTTATATTTTCTAAACCAACACAAATTATAAAACAATGAGTACATTTCTAGAATTTAAATTATCTTATCAACATACTTTGCCACTCCACCACATTGACCAAACATTCACTTTGCACAAAGTAAAATATTAAATTGCATTGTAGGTGTTCAATAATCAAATATTTTCTGTGAAATTTCACCTCGTTCAACGTTGTGAAGCAGTTCCACTAGGGATGAGGGAGGGGAGGAAGAATTCAGAAAACAGTGTCTGGTAAAACTGCACAAAACTTTTTGCCAAAGCAATTTTAAGAAAACAAATTTAGAAGCTACTTCTACCAAGCTGTTTTGTATTGCAATGGTTCATCAACGTCCTCTTATACTTTTATATACTCAACGGGTTTATTCACTAGAAACATAGTTAGTCAAAATAGGTCTAAACTTCTTCGTGCAATGTCTTCTCAGCTACAAGGATATCAACCCACACTTGGACACTTCCGCCAAAAGATTTGGTTACATAATAGTCAAGATTTAAAGATGGTTCTAGTTGCCAATTGGAAGATTTTCAAACTTTGCACAAATTATTCTGTTCGGTGTCTTCAACAGAGGATGGGAGAAAGAAGCAAAAGATCTCTCGCTCTACATATTGTAATTTTCTTCCACTTCAGCCTAAAATGCCTACACATGCAAAATTCCTACTTAATAGGAAACAGGCCTTGTAACAGTTAACAAAAGAAGCCTCCAGAGACTATATACTAAGTAATTTGGTCAGCATTCCTTCCTAAGAGGTGCAAATCATCTAGATATCAACTTTCCACACCTGCAACAGTAACCACATGACGTTAAAGCATTTATAGTTTGTGCATTTTCTTTACAAACCTCTACACTAATTTTGCATATGTGGTAATTAATTATTTTTTACTTGTCCATCTATTTTTCTGTGTAATCTACCAAGTGAGATTACCAAGGCAGAATCTACATGTTCTTGAGATACAAGCTTATCTTGTCTGACATTATACTGCTCCATCTCCACCCACAAATGGGAGGAATAGCCAGGTTGCTCATCATTTCATTTTCCTCCCAAGGTAGTAGCTCTTCTGAATAATCTGTTCACTGCAGCCAATTACACAGATGGATCCCCAAATCACACATCTTTTCACACTTTGATAAGGATATAATTTACCAATTTACAAGAAAAAAATCCCATCAAAATTAAAGAATGGAATTGGAACAAAAGCTCACAAGCCATATTGCTTACAAATAAAGTCTGTAGTTTACCAGGGAGCCAGTATAATGTAAGGATATCTTGAGGGCCAATCTTCATATGAAATAAAAGTTCATTGTTCTTGCTTTCAAGTAATTTTTCAATCTGGCTTTTTCTTGCTCTTATAATTAACCCCCCACCCCAACCCTCCCCTTTACAAATCATGATTAGCTAACGGTAGCATATCTCCAACTAGTCACAAATCCTGTATTGCTAAATGTGAATGGCACAACTCATTTTTGTAACCTATAAGGTAGACAAAAAATCTGGAAAAATTCAGCGGGTGAGGCAGCATCTATGGAGCGAAGGAATAGGCGATGTTTCGGGTCGAGACCCTTCTTCAGACCTGTAACCTATAAGATCACTTATGGATATCACATTCAACAATGTTAATGTTTCAGGCTGATGACCTTGCTAGGTTTTTGCAATCAGCACAGCCATTTCCTTCAAAGGTGAACCCCATCTTCCAATCTCATCTATGTCATCCGCTGCTCTACATCGGTGAGACCAAGCATATGCTTGGCGATCGTTTCGCCCAACACCTTCGCTCAGTTCGCAATAACCAACCTGATCTCCCGGTGGCTCAGCACTTCAACTCCCCCTCCCATTCCAAATCTGACCTTTGTGTCCTGGGCCTCCTCCATGGCCAGAGTGAGTCCCACTGTAAATTGGAGGAGCAGCACCTCATATTTTGCTTGGGTAGTTTACACCCCAGCAGTATGAACATTGACTTCTCCAATTTCAGGTAGTCCCTGCTTTACCCCCCTCCCCCCCCCCCCCCCCTCCCCCTCCCGGCTCTCCCACAGCCCACTGTCTCCGCCTCTTCCTTTCTTCTTCCCGCCCCACCACCTCCACATCACTGAAGAAGGGTCTCAACCCGAAACGTCACAGATTCCTTCGCTCCATAGATGCTGCTTCACCCCCTGAGTTTCTCCAGCTTTTTTTTAATCTACCTTCCATCCTTATGGACTTTGATCCAAACACCACAGCATGTTAGGCCATTCAAATAAGTGAATTCACTGATGAAATATTCAAATTCAGTGGTAATGTTATATTTAACAACGTAGCTGCAAAATAATCCTTTAATGGTAAAATGCGATCCAAATTAACTAACTAATCTACCACAACCTGTGAGTGTCATATAAACATTTCTACAGTGTTCTCTCAATAGTGCAGTTACCATTATGATTCCACCAGCATTACTTGGTGTTATTAATTTGAGGCCATAAGTTTTAGTGCCATGCAATGGAACAAGCAAAAAAGGTATAAGGATTTCCAGAGATGGATGTTCTTCATTAAGTTAGAAACAGACAAAATGTTATTAGAAATCTTTATCGATACTTATGACCACAAATTTCTAAATCAACACAATAAATACTTCCCTTTTAACAGTAGCTGAATGTCAAAAGTACCTCGTTGATAATGAAATGTTTTCATATGTGAAGGAGTTTACACAAGTAAAAGCTCAAAAATTATTTTTGGATGAGTGTAGAAATTAAACTGAACATATTACCAGTAACCTGGATATGTTCTCATGCTATAATTTTGGATTTAACTAGTTAACAAAAATGTGATGCCTGTAGCATTTCAATAAAGTATTGACCTTAACGGAACAAAACATGATAAATTTGTAAATGATGAGAACAATGAATTATAACTGGAACTTGTGTGTATAATCCTGCTAAATGGAGTATCACAACAGGATCCCAATTCTATTAAAATTGCTGAAAATTATAATTACCCAAAACCTTATAAATCACTTTTTTAACTTTTACTGGACTAGGTTTTCCAATGATCACGGTAATAATGGGATATAACAACAAAATCTTGAAACTATATGATACGGGGTATGATTTGAGCATTTGTTCACTTGAATATTCTCAACAGTGTGCATTATGTAGTTAAACCAGACCAATTATAAATATATTTAACTAAAATAGGTCAACACAACCATTTGGATTGGCTCTCTGCACAATGGACAAGGTTTGTTCCTCTTCTTCAGTTTTTTTGCACAAGCATAACATGCAAGAAGATGGCCAGTTCTCCCATGAACAATACAACCATTCTTTTCCCGTGTCTGACATATAACACAAGCTTCCAGAGATCCCAAATTGTTGAACTCTCCTTTATCTCCCTTGTCTGCATTTTCAGTTTCCTGGCTGCAACAGGTAATGCTTCCAGATGTAGATGGTTGCGAACATTCAGTTTCTTGCGACTCCGAGCAGTGAGAAATTTCACTGATCAAATCTGAACAGTTTGATTCTTTACTCTCAAGCAATGGTTTTTTGCAATCAGGAACATCAATCCCTTCATTCTCCACTGTGTCGCACCGTTTAAGTTTAGGTTTATCTGGAAGCCAGTCTTGGCGAACGGACCAACATCGGTGACAGAATCGCGGTAGTGGAGGATTCAGCTCTTCACATTTCGAACATTTCCAATAATCCTGTAATGCAATTTTATTGCAGTGAGGCCAGTACCAGAGATAAGTATTCCATGAAGGTGGGTAGCATGCATACCAGTGAGCTGTTGCAACACACTGCTATTGGGTAAGCGAGCTAACAGTGCAGCACACTGTTCCTCATTTTACAAAATGTAGAGAGAAAAAATAAATAAAAAATCACTGAGCCACTACCGTGTGGCTAACAAAGCATTAGAAACACAACGTTAACCTAAAATATGGGACGAGATGGGATGCTATGCCACCTACTGGTTCGGTTTCAAACAAAAACTAGTGCTACTGCACTAGAAAATTATTAGAGAGTAGTCAGAGGGATAGGCTATCCATGCATTTCGATGGACAAGGGCTGATTAGGGACAATCAGCATGGTTTAGTACATGGGAAGTCAGGAATCTGAAAGCTATTTGAAGATGTGACCAAAAAGGTTGATGAGGACAGAGCTGTAGTGTGTATGACTTTAGCAAAGCATTCAACAAGGTTACACATTGTGGCTACTCTGGTAGATCGCATGGGATCCAAGGAGCGATAGCTGAATGGATAGAGGCTTAATGAAAGGAGGGAAAGGGTTATGCTGGAAGGTTGCTTCACAGACTATAGAAAATAGGTGCAGGAGTAGGCCAATCCGCCCTTCGAGCCAGCACTGCCATTCAATGTGATCATGGCTGATCATCCACAATCAGTACCCCATTCCTGCCTTCTCCCCATATCCCCCGACTCCGCTATCTTTAAGAGCCCTATCTAACTCTCTCTTGAAAGTATCCAGAGAACAGGCCTCCACCGTCCTCCGAGTCAGAGAATTCCAGACTCACAACTTTCTGTGTGAAAAAGTGTTTCCTCATCTCCATTCTAAATGGCTTACCCCTTATTCTTAAACTGTCGACACTTGTTTTGAACTCCCCCAACATCAGGAACAAAGAATTTTATATGGTTCAATAAGATTCCCTCTCATCTTTCTAAATTCCAGAGTATACAAGCCCAGCCGCTCTTCTCTCAGCATATGACAATCCCACCATCCCGGGAATTAACCTTGTGAACCTACGCTACACTCCATCAATAGCAAGAATGTCCTTCCTCAAATTTGGAGACCAAAACTGCACACAATACTCCAGGTGTGGTCTCACTAGGGCCCTGTACAACTGTAGAAGCAGCCTACCAGAGGACTGGGAGAAATTCAGAGACCAGCAGAGGAGGACAAAGGGCTTAATTAAGAAAGGGAAAATAGATTATGAAAGAAAAATGGCAGGGAACATAAAAACTGACTGCAAAAGTTTTTATAGATATGTGAAGAGAAAGAGATTAGTTAAAACAAATGTAGGTCCCTTGCAGTCAGAAACAGGTGAATTGATCATGGGGAACAGGGATATGGCAGACCAATTGAATAACTACTTTGGTTCCGTCTTCACTAAGGAAGACATAAATAATCTGCCGGAAATAGCAGGGGACCGCGGGTCAAAGGAGATGGAGGAACTGAGTGAAATCCAGGTTAGTCGGGAAGTGGTGTTGGGTAAATTGAATGGATTAAAGGCCGATAAATCCCCAGGGCCAGATAGGCTGCATCCCAGAGTACTTAAGGAAGTAGCTCCAGAAATAATGGATGCATTAGTGATAATTTTTCAAAACTCTTTAGATTCTGAAGTAGTTACTGAGGCTTGGAGGGTAGCTAATGTAACCCCACTTTTTAAAAAGGGAGGGAGAGAGAAAACGGGGAATTACAGACCAGTTAGTCTCACATCGATAGTGGGGAAACTGCTAGAGTCAGTTATTAAAGATGGGATAGCAGCACATTTGGAAAGCGGTGAAATCATTGGACAAAGTCAGCATGGATTTACGAAAGGCAAATCATGTCTGACGAATCTTATAGAATTTTTCGAGGATGTAACTAGTAGAGTGGATAGGGGAGAACCAGTGAATGTGTTGTATCTGGACTTTCAGAAGGCTTTCGACAAGGTCCCACATAAGAGATTAGTATACAAACTTAAAGCACACGGTATTGGGGGTTCAGTATTGATGTGGATAAAGAACTGGCTGGCAAACAGGAAGCAAAGAGTAGGAATAAACAGGTCCTTTTCACAATGGCAGGCAGTGACTAGTGGGGTACCGCAAGGCTCAGTGCTGGGACCCCAGCTTTTTACAATATATATTTATATGTTCTCTGTTGTTTTTTTAAAAATTATTGTCTGGAACTGTGGAACTATGCTGCTGCCTGTCTTGGCCAGGACTCTCTTGTAAAAGAGATTTTTAATCTCAATGAGACTTATCCTGGTTAAATAAAGGTTAAATAAAATAAAAATAAAATAAAAATTAATGATTGGACGCGGGAATTGAATGCAACATCTCCAAGTTTGCGGATGACTGGGGGGCAGTGTTAGCTGTGAGGAGGATGCTAGGAGGCTGCAAGGTGATTTGGATAAGCTGGGTGAGTGGGCAAATGTATGGCAGATGCAGTATAATGTGGATAAATGTGAGGTTATCCACTTTGGTGGCAAAAACAGGAAAGCAGACTATTATCTAAATGGTGGCCGATTAGGAAAAGGGGAGATGCAACGAGACCTGGGTGTCATGGTACACCAGTCATTGAAAGTAGGCATGCAGGTGCAGCAGGCAGTGAAGAAAGCGAATGGTATGTTAGCATTCATAGCAAAAGGATTTGAGTATAGGAGCAGGGAGGTTCTACTGCAGTTGTACAGGGCCTTGGTGAGACCACACCTGGAGTATTGCGTACAGTTTTGGTCTCCAAATCTGAGGAAGGACATTATTGCCATAGAGGGAGTGCAGAGAAGGTTCACCAGACTGATTCCTAGGATGTCAGAACTTTCATATGAAGAAACACTGGATAGACTTGGCTTGTACTCGCTAGAATTTAGGAGATTGAGGGGAGATCTTATAGAAACTTTCAAAATTCTTAAGGGTTTGGACAGGTTAGATGCAGGAAGATTGTTCCCGATGTTGGGGAAGTCCAGGACAAGGGGTCACAGCTTAAGGATAAGGGGGAAATCCTTTAAGACCGAGATGAGAAAAACATTTTTCACAGAGTGGTGAATCTCTGGAACTCTCTGCCACAGAGGGTAGTTGAGGCCAGTTCATTGGCTATATTTAAGAGGGAGTTAGATGTGACCCTTGTGGCTAAAGGGATCAGGGGGTATGGAGAGAAGGCAGGTACGGGATACTGAGTTGGATGATCAGCCATGATCATATTGAATGGCAATGCAGGCTCGAAGGGCCGAATGGCCTACTCCTGCACCTATTTTCTATGTATCTATGTCCTCTTTGCTCCTATACTCAACTCCTCTTATGAAGGCCAACATGCCATTCGCTTTCTTCACTGCCTGCTGTACCTGCGTGCTAACCTTCATTGACTGATGAACAATGACCCCAGATCGCATTGTACTTCCCCTTTACCCAACGACTATTTAGATAATAATCTTCCTTCCTGTTTTTGCTACCGAAGTGGATAACCTCACATTTATCCACATCTGCCCACTCACCCAACCTGTCCAAGTCACCCAGCATTCTCATAGCATCCTCCTCACAGTTCACACTGCCACCCAGCTTTGTGTCATTTGCAAATTTGCTAATATTACTTGTAATCCTATCATCTAAATCATTAATATATATATATTGTAAATAGCTGCGGTCCCAGCACCGATCTTGCGGTACCCAATAGTCACTGTCTGCCATTCTGAAAGGGACTCATTAATCCCTATCCTTTGTCTGCCAACCAATTTTCTATCCATGTTAGCACTCTACCCCCAATACCATGTGCCCTAATTTTGCCCACTAATCTCTTATGTGGGGCTTTATTAAATGCTTTCTGAAAGTCCAGGTACACTACACCCACTAGCTCTCTGTTGTCCATTTTCCTAGTTACATCCTCAACAAATTCCAGAAGATTAGTCAAGCATGATTTCCCCATGGTAAATCCATGCTGACTCAGACCGATCCTGTTACTGCTATGCAAATGTGCCGCTAATTCATCTTTTATGATTGACTCCAGCAACCCTCCAATCCACAGGAACTAATCCTGAATCTATAGAACATTGGAAAATGATCACCAATGCATCCACGATTTCTAGAGCCACTTCCTTAGGTACCCTGGGATGCAGGCCATCAGCCTTCAGTCCCATCAGTCTACCCAACACCATTTCCAGCCTAATGTGGATTTCCTTCAGTTCCTCCGTCACCCTAGATCCTCTGGCCACTAGTACATCAGGAATTGTTTGTGTCCTCCTTAGTGAAGACGGATCCAAAGTACCTGTTCAACTGATATGCCATTTCCTTGTTCCCCATAATAAATTCACCCTTTTCAGTCTTTCAACTTTGGTCTTAACTAATTTTTTCCTCTTCACATACATAAAGAAACTTTTACTATCCTCCTTTATATTCTTGGTAGCTTACCTTCGTACCTCATCTTTTCTCCCCGTATTGCCTCTTTAGTTATCTTCTGCTGCTCTTTAAACGTTACCCAAATCCTCTGTCTTCCCGCTCCTCTTTGCCATGTTTTACTTCTCTTTTATTTTTATACTGAATTCCCTTGTCAGCCACGGTCCCCCCTTACTCCCCTTGGAATCTTTCTTCCTCTTTGGAATGAACTGATCCTGCACCTTCTGTATTATTCTCAGAAATACCTACCATTGTTGTTCCACTGTTATCCTTGCTAGGGTATCTTTCCAGTCAACTTTGGCCAGCTCCTCCCTCATGGCTCCAAAGTCTCCTTTGTTCAACTGTAATACTGACACCTCCGATTTACCCTTCTCCCTCTCAAATTGTAGCCCTGTGACTAGTGGTGTGCCTCAGGGTTTGGTGCTGGGACTGTTACGGTTTATCTTCCATATCAATGATTTGGATGAGAATGTACATGGTTCGCAAGTTTGCAGATGATACAAAAGTGGATGGTATTGCATCAAACATTGCAGCAGGATTTTGATTGGTTGGTCAGGTGGGCTGAGGAATAGTTGATTAAATTTAATACACAAAAATGTGAGGATTTTGCAAAGTCTAAAATGGGCAGGACCTACACAGTGAATGGTAGGGCTCTGGGGAGCATTGTAGAGAAGAGAGATCTAGGAATTCAGGTACGTAGTTCCTTGAAGGTGGCGTCATAAGTAGATAGATATGGTCAAAAAGGCTTTTGGCATATTGGCTTTCATCAGAGTATTGAGTATAGAAGTTGGTACGACATGGTGCAGTTATACAAGACGTTGGTGAGGCAGCATTCAGAGTATTGTGTTCTGGGCACCATGTTATAGGAAAGATGTTGTCAAGTTGGAAAGGGTATAGAAAAGATTTACGAGGATATTATCAGGAGACAAGGGGCTGAGCTACAGGGAAAGGTTGAGCAGGCTGGGACGCTAGTCCTTGGAGTGCAGGAGGATGATGGGTGATCTTATAGCGGTGTATAAAATCATAAAAGGAATAGATCCAGTAGACCAGAGTGGGAGAATCGAGAACCAGAGGACATAGGTTTAAGGTGAAGAGGGGGGTGGGGGGGAAGATTTAACAGGAATTAGAGGGGTAACCTTTTCACACAAAGGGTGGTAGGTGTATGGAACGAGCTGCAAAGGTGATAGTGGAGGCAGGGATTATCGCAACATTTAAGAAACAATTAGACAGGTACATGGATAGGACATATTTCGAGAGATACGAGCCAATCGCAGGCAGGTGGGACTAGCGATGATGGGACATGTTGGTCGGTGTTAGCAAGCTGGTCTGAAGGGCCCATTTCCATGCTGTATGACTCTACAGTGCTCAAATAGAAGATAAAACATTTAATCTTTGACTATCATTATTCATTGCACAGCTGTGTGCAAACTTCACTGGATGGAAAACATTATGCAAATTCAATTTACTGTGTTCTGCAGTGGCTTTCAAAAGACAAAAGCAATGAGAATTGATGGATATGGGAAAGACAGTATTATATACTGCAGCCAATGTAGTGGAAAACTGCTATAATATAAAGTGGCCAGTTACCCACAGCACACCATTCAAAACATTTGTCACAAAGAAACTTACAGCTACAGACATTTCTGGGTCAATTTCTTCAATAACTATGCCTTCATCGCTGTCAGCAGGTTCACAATTAGCATCTTCATAAACCTGCAAGAAAGTTACCATAAGTATATTTCATTTTCGGTGTTCTTTAAAAGTGATAAAAGTATTGTTTGAAGCTTGCCTCGTCATCACTTGGGTCTTGTGAATCCTCACTGATATTGTTATATTCTGCAGAATTATTTGATTCAATCTCAAACTCAACACTGAACTTGTCACTGGAGTCTTCCCCTTCTGTAGCAAAATGAAGATCCTAAAACAAAAAAGTAAACAAGTTAGCACTCAGATTAAGAAGAAACATCCTACACACATGCATTTATACCATATCGAGTGCTTGGCTTTGTTGCTCTTGAATAATCCAAAATTGTTATCATTTAATGCATTTAATCTCCATACCGGCTACATTTTTCTTCATTTTAAAATAAATATCCTCCTCAGCAACTTAAATATCGGTATCAATTCTACTTATTCATTCAATTGTTACTTAATTTTTATAGTAATACTGATAGTCGATTTTGTAGTTTCATGCATTTAACAAAGCTTCATTTACAATGAAATGATACCTCCAATACTAAAAGACCTCTTTCATAACTTTTAGTAACATATAAAAAGTTCATTTGGGCTTTCTGGGCTGACTATGAGAGAATTTAACTACCGGGGCAAGAAAACCAATCCCCTTCCTGACACTGAAGAATTACACATCACAATTGTCTCATTTCAGTTCTCAAATGAGATGTGTTGATTCTATTGTAAAGGAAGCTAAAATAATACAGGTCCGTTCTTCATAAACAAATCTGGACACGTGTTCAGGGAGTTTTACACCAAAGGCACTAACTAGATCTTAATCAATCCTGTTTCTGGTTCGTGGCTGGTCTAGTCAGCAATCAAACCTGGGAAGTCTAATGGATGCATGTAGTGAATAGCACAAAAATAAATTAAGAGTACCTTATCCAGAGCAATCCTGCCTCATCAATCACCAAACCAAATTCCTATTCATTTAATGATAAATTCAAATTTTCACCGTTACTCATCTTTATCTCTCCAGGTCTTGATATCAGAATAGTACAGTGCAGGAACAGGCTATTCGGCCCACTATTTTTGTGCAGAATGTGATGCCAAATGAAACTAATCCCTCCATTCCCTGTATATGCATATATCCATCTAAACACCACTATTGTACACGACTCCTCCACCAGCCTGGTATCGCATTCCAGGCACCTGGCATTCTGTGTGAAACAAAATGTCCTGCACATCTCCTAGAAATTTGACCCATCTCACCTTAATTCTGTGCTCTCTAGTCTTTGACATTTCCAACCTGGGAGAAAGATTCTGACCATATACCCCATTTAAGCCTCCCAATTTAAAAGAAAACATCTGCCAGGTGTTTCAAGTTTCTCCAACCTCACGTGGTCTCCGGTGGGAAGGCGGTCGTTCCTGGCACCCCAAGCCGCTGGGGGTTCTCCCGACACCGAAGCACCATCACCCGGCGAGAACATCGGGCGCCGTGGCGGCGACTGTGGAGGCCTCAATAGGCCCGACTTTGGGTGGACAAGAGAATGGGGACTGGACTTTGTACCTTCCCCCACAGTGGGAATCACTGTGGGGGGATGTTTTTGTGTTGAACTTCTTTTTGAATCTATGTTGTATTTTTATTAGTGTGCTGCAAGGACATCAGAATTTCCCCTGAATAAGGGGATTAATAAAGTTTAATCTAATCTAATCCAAGCAGCATTCTGGTAAATTACTTTGGACCCTACCAAAGCTTCCACACCGTTCCTATAGTGGGGCAACCAGAACTGCACACTATGCTCCAAATGCAACAACCAAAGTTTTATAAAGCTGCAATATGACTTCCTCATATAACTCATACAATGCCACGACCAATGAACGCAAGTATACTATATGTCTTCTTCACCAACCTATCAACTTGTGTTGCCTCTTTCAGGAAGCTATGATCTTGGATCCCAACATCCCTATGTACATTCTGCCATTAACTGTATGCATTCCCCTTACATTTGACCTCCCAAAGTGCAACACCTCACATGCCCGGATTAATCTCTATCCACTATTTCTCTTTAACATATAGACAGATGTGATCTATATCCTGCTGTATCCTTTGACAGACTTCTTCACTGTCCGTAACACCAATTAAACCTGACTTACTAAACAACCCATCTGCATTTTCATTTGTCATATACTAAACATCACAGATGTTGCAGCAATGTTCCCTGTGGAACACCACTTGTTACAGACTTCAAGTCAAAATGACACCCTTCCATCACTATCCTGTCTTCAATGGATAAGGAAGTTCTGAATCCAAATTACCAAGTCACAGTAGATTGCATGCATGTTAATCTTCTGGATCAGCTTTGCATGAGGGACCTTATTAAATGGCGTACTACATCGGTGAGACGACATTTGGAGTACGGACGCATAATACGTTGGCAAGACCACACTTGGGAGTATGGTGTGCTTTTCTGATCACCAAGCTATAGGAAGAATGTCATTAAACTGGAATAGGTGTAGAAAAGATTCACAAGGATATTGCAGGATGGGAGGTTTAGGCACAAGGAGAGACTGTTTATGTGTTCCCTGCAGTATAGGAGACCAAGGGTGACCTTATTGCAATGTATAAAATCGGGAAGTCATAGATAAAGATGGATGGTCAGTCTCCACCCCCCTCCCCCGAGTAGAGGAGTCTTCGGTGGCGGCACAGCGCTGGAGCGCTATCGCGGAGCGAGCGATGCCTTGCCTGGGTCGCCGCGCTGGATCGACGCGCTGAAGCTCCGGTGAGCTCTGACCGCCGAGATCAACACCTCCGGGCTGCGGGTCTGCGGAGCGGGCGGCGCCGACTCTAACATCGGGAGCCTGGGAGCTCCAAACCGGTGCGGCCTTGTCGGCTTCGGAAGCCGCAGTCCTCAGTTAGGAAGCGGCCGTTCCAGGTGGCACAGCCGCTGAGAGGACTCTCCCGACGCCGGGGCAACACCACCCTGCCAGAACGGCCAGGAACATCGGGCCTCCGTAGAGGCAATAGCGGAGGCCTCAATAGGCCTGACTTTGGGAGAACTGGGGATGGGGACTGGACATTGTGCCTTCCCCCACAGTGGTGACCATTGTGGGCGGATGATTTTTTTGTGTGTAAGTGAATATGTTAGTCTGTGTCCAAGATGGCTGTCGGAAGGGAGAGTGTACGCTGGCGCGGTTTAGCTGCCGCTGCTCTCTCTTCACATTGTGTTTTTGATTTTTTGTCTTTGGACCGATTTCTGTCTTTAATTTGTGTATTGGTGATGTCCTTATTATTTATTTTACTCCGACTATGTTTTTTCTCTCGTTAATTTCTGTAAGGTGTCCTTGAGACTTTGAAAGGCGCCTGCAAATAAAATTTATTATTATTATTATTATTAAAACCAGAGGGCATAGATTTAAGGTGAGAGGGAAAATATTTATAGGGGACTCGAGCGGAAAGCCTTTCCACATAATGGGTGGTGCGTATATGGAATGATCTGCCTGAGGAAGTTCAAGATAGGTGCAATTACAATGTTTAAAAAACATATAGATGGGTATATGGGTAGAAAAGATTTAGACAGAAATGGACCAAATGCATGCAAATGAGATTAGCTCAGAGAGGCACTTTGGCTGTTCTCTATGACTATTTAGATGCAACTGATCTCAGTATGCCCCTTGAACACTTCTCAACTGCAAGTTGTTGCCAAGTGGATGGACAATAACCTCATTTGGTCAGGCAAGGCTGGCAAATTATTGTAACAGCATACTTCCCGCAGCATTTACTTTGATGTCTTATATTTTCCCCATGGAGGGTTGGAGATGGGTGGGGCAGAGAGAGGGGAGAGGGAGGGAGGAGGAGAGGGGGAGATGGATAGGGGGGGGGGGAGAGTGGGGAGTGGAAGGGGGAGGGGGAGAAGGGAGAGAGAAGGTGGGGAGGGCATGGTTATCAGCATTTGGGGAAACTAACATTATTTTTTAATGATTTTGTTTGTAAGATAATTAGAATTAACTTCAATTTTCTTCATAGATTCTATATGTTTTCATAAATTTCACTGAATGATTCAGATTTCAAAAATCTATAACATTTTATTTTAAGAAATAGTATTAACCATTTAGTTGAAGTATCACATGTATAAGCTTATAAATGTTCCCTCTGGAAAAGTAAAGTTCATACCAAAACTGTGGTTCGAATATTCAAATTCTTATTTTTTTTAACGTACCAGACGACTGGGAGAATCTGATGATTCGCTGTTTCCATGTTCATGATGCAGCCCGCTTATCAGACACAAAGAGAGATCATCCCAATGGAGGGAAATGCTATCTGAACGATGGCGTTTTCGATGTCTATTGTTCAATTGCTCATCAGATGAAATGGCATTATCTAATAAAATATTTATTTTTTTAGTAAATCTGTTGATCTGAATTAAAATCTGACCACTACTAAACACACCGGTATGTCATAGGGTGATACAGTGTGGAAACAGGCCCTTCGGCTCAACTTGCCCACACCGACCAATAATGTCCCAGCTATATTAGTCCCACTTGCCTGCGCTTGGTCCATATCCCTCCAAACCTGTCCTATCCATGTACCTGTCTAACTGTTTCTTAAACGATGGGATAGTCCCAGCCTCAACTACCTCCTCTGGCAGCTTGTTCTATACACCCACCACCCTTTGTGTGAAAACGTTACCCCTCGGAAAATCTTTTTCCCTTCACCTTGAACCTATGTCCTCTGGTCCTCGATTCCCCTACTCTGGGCAAAAGACTGTGCATCTATTCCTCTCATGATGTTGTATAGCACTATAAGATCTCCCCTCATCCTCCTGCGCTCCATGTGGATTGGAGTGGGATGTGGCAGGAGAGGATGTGGCATCCAGGCCCACACCTAATGCTACAATCATCCCACTTAAAGCAAAAATAATATAAATTGACAATGTATCTAGTTTATATGCTGAAGAGAAATAAAAGATGATTCATTGCAATTCTGTCCCCATTTTCACGAGCTGCTTCATAAAGAGTGAAACCATACAGGAGATGAATGACCCATTATAATGATTAAGATCACAATCTGGTTGGAATATATATATCAAAATGATTGTACTATGGTACTATATGCATCATACTTTATGTTTTATACAGTTCAACTATGGACTTTAGACTTTGTATAAGCATTGCATTATGTACTTATGTACATCAAGGCTTGCACTACAATGGATTGGTTATCAAGAATTTAATTGTTCTGTTCCTGGTGCATGACAATTAAATACTCTTGACGCTCGAGGTCATCGCTCAGTAAGATTATTTGTTAAAATTCTCTAGCAACATTCTTCCTAATTATCCTTAGCGTAATATGGTTGTTCGCCATTATAAATGTATTAGCTTGGACTATTGTTGCTTATAAACTGATCATATGTATGAGGCACAGTGTTTCAAAGTAGTGGGAAGAAAGGATCTAACACTTAAATCCAAGAGTGATATCAATCTTCTATATCAAGCAATTAAACATCTTGTGATCTCTATATTTGTACTCTGGTGTGATCACTTTCCACTACTAATTCAAATGTCTAAGAAATCCACTGATCAGTTTTATATAGAAATTGCCTACATTGTACATACCAGAGTCACCAGAGTAGGATCTTCTTCTTGGGACAGGAGAACATGAAACATTGTAAGATGTACATGCATTCCCATCAATTGGTCTACGTGTCTAAAAAGATAAAGCAATCATTACTTAGCGACACAGTGTAAAATAAAAAGTAGAACATGAAGGTTGAACTCAACTGGTAAGATTGGCACCACAGAATTCAAAAATATGCTTAAAAATCACATTTTATTTTGTGGCATTAAGATATATATATTGTTTTAAATATAAATCACAGAAAGAACATCGACAACCTAATAAAATATATTAGGTTTTGTGAACTATAATGTAAGCAAGTGATTTATTTAGGCAAAAAGATGTTGCTTATTCTCAAATGGCAAAAATTTTCAATTAAATTTACACAATCAAACAAAAAGTGTAATCTCAAATAAAACACATGGAAAGAGTGCCCAAGACCTTTTAACAAATCAAGAAAATCTTACCATTAGACAATCTTCACCCCCAAGATGGTTGGTAATCTCCTTCCCAAGACTGAGATCATTTATAGAATCTACATCACATAGAAAAACTTCTCAAGGTACTTATACAAAAAACACATACTTTTCTTTGATTATGAATTAGATTAGAACTTAAGTAATGGGTAATACAAGTTAATAGAAGTCTACATCTCAATATAGAAGCAACGTAGCACAATTACATGGGCAAGTTATTTGAGAATTCTTGACATGGCCAGTTTTATTACCAGCCTTGGTGTGAGCTGCCATCAGAAATGAAGGTACTTCACAAAGGGCTGTTGCATAGGCTGAACATGGATTTTAGTTCTTATGATAATGATTCCGTGGCATGTGACGGAGTGACTTTTGAGTAATGATTATCTTTGTTTTTCCAGGTGGGAAAGATCCTTATTTTTCAAGATTCTGCCCAAGCAGCATTGAATTGTTTTGTAAATAATATGTATTACAAGTATAGTACCACAATGTGCATTCAGAATGAAGTGCCAGCTGTTCATCAATTGTATTCCATGTTGGATAATGCTGAAGCTACAACATGCATGGCAACAGAGTATTCTATTGGGCCATTGATTAGTACCCTGCAGATGTTGGAAAGCCTCTCAGCCTTCACAATGTACCCAACGTACTCTCCACAAAATATCTTGCACATCATTGCTTTTCAGTCACATCAAGGTGATTGGTTCAGTAAAAACTTGTCATCCTTAGACACTAATTTTGAAAGAAGCTAAAATCGGAAGTGCACACAGCAGTAATCACTGAACACCCTTTTGTGTCCTAATGAAGGGATAATCAATAATGGATCAGATAGAACTTGATTGGTCCCCGATTTGTGACAAAATAAAATAATTGCTGGCGACTCGGACAAATTACGTACTAATATATTGATTGTTGTAGGGTGTCTCAACGAACCATCTCCTGATGCACATGCAGTAATCACACTGGGACTCCTATCAGGAATAAACGTATCAGTGACAGGTGAATGAAAACAGGATCAGGGAAGGTTTCTTAAACCTCTTCAAGCTCCGTCTGGTGGCTTTGATCATCAGGACTCAGTCTTTAATGATGCATTTGATGACACATGTTGTGGCCATGAAATAACATGGACTATTTATTGGGACATGGAATTTTTGATTTCAGAATTTGGTTGCTTCCACCAATGACAGCATTAATTGCCAATTCTCAAGTGACTCTGATATGAGGCGACTGTTAAGAGTCAACCTTATTGGTGGGTCTGGTGTCCACTCAATTCATAGATGTAAAATTATAGGTTTGAAGACATAAAATGTAATAACATAATAAAAGGGGAAACCTGTATATCTTTCACTCTTTCATACAGTTTCCCAATATGAAGGATGATTTGTTCCTACTGCTGTTTTTAGTATTCTAATGTGGATAATGAGGCTAGTTTGGGAATTGAAGACGGTCAATGGAGTTTTGAGGGGACAGGTGGGTGGGTAGTTTGTGAGATCGCCAAGCATTTGAAATGATTTTTTTGACATGTCCTCCTGATAATCTCTTACCAGGACATATCTCGGTCTGCTTTGAGTGTATGGTTTTGGGCATGTGTATGACATGCTAGCTCAAACAGACATTTATAGGACCTCAATACTGGGGATCTTGACAGAGAGAGAACCAAAGGTTGAGCCACTTGCCATTCCAATAAATTGGGTGGCTATTGTGGAGACAACGTTGTTGGTATTTTTCCATTGCCCAGAGATGCCTTCTGTCAATTATCCAGGTCAACAAAGCAGGGCAGGCGATCACTGCTGCCCATTAGATAATAAATTTTGCACCAGGCATGGCCTTGATCTTCACATATCCATTTCCTCAATCAAATAAAGGCTGTGCTGGCACACTAAGGGCATTAGTAACATCATCAATGTCTGCTTTGGCTTTGAAATGGGAAATTATCCACAGTTAACTGCTCTTTTTAGAACTCCTATGTCAGAGGACAGTGTTCAGAAGGGAGAGGATGGTGTCTTGTGAAAGTTGAATCCTCCCATTTACTTCAGAGGAAAGGTCGATGATTTCAACATTGGTGCGTGCAAACAACAGTTGTCAGCATATTGTAGATCAACTTATTGTTTAATTCCAGTCTCTGGCCAAATTCAGTGGTACTATCTTTACCCACTTGTCCCATTTATTAATCTCTTCCAAAGGGTCTCGACCCAAAACATCACCCATTCCTTCTTTCCAGAGATGCTGCCTGTCCCGCTCATTAACTTGATACATTACCTGTGCAAATATACAAACCAAAATCTCTCCATATTAAATTACAATATCACTTATCAATGAGTCCATTTCTCATGAATGCAATAGATGAGGTTTTATCTTTGAACAAAATAGAAATTTGTTGGAATCTAAGAATGTACAATAACATTCCTATACCATACAGGACAACAGCAGGAGAATCAGTCCAGATATATTTTCAGCTAACAAAGATAGACATTTTCAATGCAGTACATTTCCAAATAATCTAGAGGGCAGAGACCCAGACAAATCTCAGTGGATATACTGGTTGACCAAAACCTGTCATGAAATATTGGGTATGCCTGGTACCTGGTAATGGACCATCAACAATCAGAATATCAAGGTGCTGGCTTGATGCAAGTTATCAATGTGCATTGTGTTAAATGCAAAAGGCCACAACAATTGCTGATCATTAACTTGATACATTACCTGTGCAAATATACAAACCAAAATCTCTCCATATTAAATTACAATATCACTTATCAATGAGTCCATTTCTCATGAATGTTTGTGACAATTCTTAACAATCCACACAGAACCCAGTAAAACTCACAAACTACACTTGATATGCGTTCTCCTTTCTCGCAAGGAAAGCTCCTCAACTATATTTATGGAGCACCTTTGTAGGACAAGAGATGGATGGGGTGAAGTATATTATTTGAAATCTCTAAAGACATGCAGGGATAAAGATTGTGTCGCTATGTCAGAATCGCCTACCATGAAATTTGCAAAAAGACTTAAAGTCACAAATGTAAAATAAAAGGAAGACCATAAATGAAGGATTTTTTTCAACTCTGCTCCAGATGGTTTGTAAGTCAACGTCCTAATATGTAGCAGGGCTACATCGTGACAAACAGTGAAAGGTTCTTTAATATTCTCACCAAATGAATGTTGGGAATACCTGTGCACAATTTCAGCGACCGGGACAACTTGCACTCAAACTCTGTACTTAAAGAAACTAATATTCTTACAAGGAGTTAATTAAATAGAAAGCTACTCATTTCTCAACTGCTTGGATGAAGACAAACACTGTGGTTGGTTTCTGACAGTATCATATATCCAAGTAAACAAAAAGGCCTGAATAGTCCATGGTGATAGATATGGTGTCAAATTCTAAGCAAAATATTACCTTCATAGCACAACTAATTTAAATTATTATTCTCCAATCACAACTCAAACACACCCTTCTCTTCTAGCTCATATAACACTTCCTTGGGTTAAAAGCCAAAGTATTTGGACAAAGTATAGATCGTAAGAATTCAACTGCACCATAATGATTACCTGATAGATATTAACTCCCACTGAAGACGATTATCAATGCCATTCAATATACCACTTTATTTCGGAGGAATTTTAAAATTGGCTTAGAGGAGACATCGGTCTGCTCATTTCCTTTACATAGTCTTCTGTAGGCTCAATGTTATTTTAGCAGTGGAAGGGGTGAGGGGGATCCAGGCTCTGAAGCTATTTCTAATTTGAGGAAACATAAGCTGTTTATTCTATGGTACACAAAAATGCTGGAGAAACTCAGCGGGTGCAGCAGCATCTATGGAGCGAAGGAAATAGGCGACGTTTCGGGCCGAAACCCTTCTTCAGACTGATGGGGGGTGGGGGGGAGAAGGAAGGAAAAAGGGAGGAGGAGGAGCCCGAGGGCGGGGGGATGGGAGGAGACAGCTCGAGGGTTAAGGAAGGGGAGGAGACAGCAAGGGCTAGCAAAACTGGGAGAATTCAACGTTCATGCCATCCGGACGCAAGCAACCCAGGTGCTGTTCCTCCAATTTCCGGTGTTGCTCACTCTGGTAATGGAGGAGACCCAGGACAGAGAGGTCGGATTGGGAATGGGAGTTGAAGTGCTGAGCCACCGGGAGTTCAGGTAGGTTATTGCGGACTGAGCGGAGGTGTTCGGCGAAACGATCGCCCAACCTCCGCTTAGTCTCCCCGATGTTATTCTATATTCATCAATAAAAGATTGTTAACTTACCAGAAAGTCGATTAAATACACATTGGCGGTTTGCCATTGTAAAATAAGGTCTGAGCTTAATATACAACTACACTGTCTTTCATCCTTAAACATTGCCAAAATATGAACGTCTGCTTCTAGAAGCAATGGCGTATATGTGTGAAATTGATAAGGCGAATTGAAATAAATCCTATACAATTATTCTCCCCACAACAAAATCTTCATCCTTTAAATATTATGACCAATGCAAATTAAGTTACATACCTTTATGGTTTGCAGATGTCAAATTTTTTGATAGCATTGTATACAATGTCCTAAGAAGTACAGAATTAAAAGATAAGCAGAAATTCAAAAACGTTTTTGTAAGCATAAATTATAAAACTGGGATTAACCAACTAATGGACTCATTTAACATTAGTTTACAATATTTTACAAGGCAGCTGTGGTTTGTATTATATATAAAATATATTATTAGTGTTGGTAGCACTTTCAGCTCTTGCATGATGCTATAGTGTACTCATGAAAATGGATTATCAACTATTCATTGCAGGAAAGAACCATTTTGATTTGGTAAAAGCAAGTGCATCTGGAATCTGCAGCCATTCAACGTGACATCCCAAAGTGAAGCAACAAGAATTGGGATTAGAAATAAGGACCACGGTCTCCATAAATGATGAAATGGAGAGCCAGGGAGAAAAAAAGTGGAGCACAAATGAATATAGACGTGGAGGAAAAGAGACAGCTGCCTCAAAGGACTATCTTCTATACTATTACTAAAACTCATCTTGTTTGCAGTGTAATTAAATTTGCGCAAAAACGTTCCCCCATAGCGCTACGATTTTTTGCCACCTTACTCATCATTCTCCTCTGTTGCAAGTCAAATAAGTTCTGTTCCGATTGGTGAAATAGTACAAAAGTTATGAAGGTTTAAAAATCGTAAAAAACGCCCCTTCCGGAACCCGCTGTCAATAACGCGGCGATGAGAATAAAAAGCTGAAGCGGCACAGTGTGTTGAGCAGCCCGCGGGGATCGCGCAGCCTGCGCGATCCCCGCAGAGAGTGAGCAGCCTGCGGACTGCTTCTGCGGCGACCAGCACGACCAGCTGGAAACTGCCGAGTGGAAACGGAAGCCTCTGAGTGAAGCCGGAGCCGGAGTGGGACTGGGATCTCATGCGTGAGGCCAAAAGCTGAAGGTGCGGGGTGAGCAGATTGCGAGCCCCCCCCTCCCCACAACCCCCCTTCCCCCTCCCCCCTTTCCCCACACCCAACCCCCCTTCCACCACACCCCACCCTCCCGCACACCCCCTCCTCTGAGTGGTCGAATATTGCTTTGGGGGAACGGGTTGCGTTGGTGGAACAGGTGAGTGGTGGAATATTGTGTTGAGGAATGGGTTGTGTTGGGGGGGGGGGACACCAGGCCTCCCGTGTGACTGGGACCCAATGGGTCTCACTTGGTCTAGTATTGTTTAAATCTATAAATACTAGTTAGTATTTTACCAGCACTGTATTATTAGTACTGTTTTAACTGTTTGAATTAAACATATTTGGGTCACGACCTGAAAGGTCACCTATCCATATTCTTTAGAGATGCTGCCTGACCCACTGATTTATTCGAGCAATTTGTGTATTCTTTTTAACCCACCTCCAAGCTAGTTGTGTTTCTAACATTTATTAGATTCCAGATGTGAATAGGATTTAATGATTTTTAATGGATAATGACTTTGCTTGCTTTAAAAAAAGTTATTCTTTGTTTTGTGTATTAATGTTGGTAGTCTTTCATTCCTTGATGACAGATTTGACTGAAAATAGATATTTAAAAGAGGCTTAGTTTTTCGAGCAATTCATGAATCTGTGATAAGATTACTCAGGGAGCTATGGTAGAAGAATATCTTCCACTAAAATTGTGCCCCTTTCAGAGAGGTTTCCAAGGTGATTCGGATATGCAATTAGAAAAACAGATATTCAAAAAGTGAGATAATGCAGATAAACATCAACAGCTTGGTCAGAGAGATATATTTTAAGGAAGGCCATAAAAGAAGAAATAAATGATATATATGGTAATTACAGATTTTGGGAGCAGGACACTCAAAAGAGGAAGACAAAACATCTGGACAGCAACAACTGACTGTTTTTGGATGTGCATTGTAAGTCCACTTCAAGCCTTTGTGTATATCAACGTTTCATATTTTAGGTTTAGCACTGCAAAATTGTATTTAAATGTTACAGAATGTCTTTGTTTTATGCAAACTGCACAGAAAGGGAAAATAAATGTAAGAAAGTCAAGAACTGCTGCATTGCTTCTATTAAACTACTTGATGTAATGCATAGGTATCTGAAAAACTTAAATTCAAGCAAAAAAAACAGAATGTAGCAAGAGAGCTGCTTAGAAAGCGGAGCACAAACTACCCAGATATTTCTCACTATGAAATGCACAAGAATTGATAAATCCACCTGGCTAGATGATATCTATTGCAAAATGCTATGGGAGGTAAGAGAGGAGATGGTTGGTGCCCGATGGAGATTTTTGTATCTTTGTTTGATAGGCAAGGTATGATTGATTTTGTGTGAGGGAACTAGTGTCTTACTAACTTGATTGAGCTCTTTGCGAAGTAACAATACAGTGATGGACATTAATAAAGCTTTTGACAAGGTTCTGCAAGGTGATATGGTTTAAAAGGTTAAGGCAATAGACAATAGGTGCAGGAGTAGGCCATTCGTCCATTCAATGTGATCATGGCTGATCATCCCCAATCAGTACCCCGTTCCTGCCTTCTCCCCATATCCCCTGACTCCGCTATCTTTAAAGGCACATGTGACCCAAGGATAAATAACACAGGTAAATAGGATTGGTGTTGGGCAAAATGGTCTTCATGAAAATGGTGGGCAAAGGCTTTTTCTGTACTGTACAACTCAGTGCTTTAATGGACAGAATATTTTGGAATTACTCCATCTGCGGGAAAAGAAATTGAGTTAAGGATCTTTGAATTGAAACTCGGCTTCCCGTCCCACAGATGTGGACTGCCAGGCCAAGTATTTCCAGCATTTTCTTCTTTTGTTTTAGATTTCCAGCACCTGCATTTCCCCCCCCCCCCCATCATCCCTATGCAATTCAATCCTAATTGTTTACTCTTTTTCCCCATTTACAATCTCAGGCAACTACAAAATTAATTATGATTCTCAATTTATTGCTATATGGAAATTTGCACATACAACTTTTTCATCCAAATCATTTACAAGGCACATCTCATTTTTCACAGCATAAATTCATCTTCTTCCTGTCTCTATCAGTTAATTATCAACCTATTGTTATTTTATGCAAGTGTTTATTTATAATGTTAACCTCGTGCAGAATATTGTCAAACATATAGAAGTAGAAATAAGGAACCACAAATGCAGGGGTAACTCGGCAGGTTAGGCAACATCTCAGGAGAACATGGATAGGTGATGTTTTGGGTTGGGACTATTCCTCAGTCTGAAGAAGAGTTCCAACTCAAAACATCACCTATCCATGTTCTCCTGAGATGCTGCCTGACCCACTGACCTACTCCAGCATTTTGCATCCTGTATTGTTTTGTTACTTACTGGATAGCCCCATACATTCTCTTATTTGTCTTGCTAACTATCTGTGAAAAAAATAGCCCATCCTTCATGGCAGGTCTCCAGAATCCCCATTTCTGCCTTAAATAACAGCATTTTAGGAATACCAATACAGTTCTCAAATCTATATTTATTGTCATCACTTATTCACATTGCAGTTTCTCTGTGATATTTAAAAAAAAAGATTTCAATCCTCTCCCTACTTATTCAGAGATTGATTTGCAGCTTCATCTTAAAATGTACTTTACCGTGGTTCTTTCACCGAAAAGCTCTGCACTCCAAACAATTGACTGAGCAGCTCATCTGAACAATGAACGATATGCTGTTGCTTTTCATCATACAATTGCTTAGTCATTATATATTGTCCTAAGTAGTGCATTACCTGTCAAAAACAGAAATATCAATTTTTAATTCAAAACATGAACGCAGTACTAGAAATGGCAACTTACCATAATATATAATATGATTCATTAACAACAAAAGGGCAAAAGAGTCATAGTCACACAGCACAGAAACAGGTACTTTGGCCCAACTATTGCATGCTAACCAAGATGTACCATTTAAGTTAGTCCAATTTGCCTGCATTTGGTCCAAATCCATTTAAATCTTTCTTAACCATGTACCAGTCCAAATGATTTTTAAATATTGCTATTGCACCTGCCTCAATTACTTCCGCTCATTGCTCTTTCCATATACCCATCACTTTCTGTGTGGAAAAAATGGTCCCTCGGGTTCCTATTGAAACTTTCCCCTCTAGTTCTTGCACCTCTACCCTGGGAAAAACTCTGCATTCAACCCATTTATTCCCCTCATGATTTTATACATAGAAATTAGGTGCAGGAGTAGGCCATTCGGCCCTTCGAGCCTGCACCGCCATTCAATATGATCATGGCTGATCATCCAACTCAGTATCCCGTACCTGCCTTCTCTCCATACCCTCTGATCCCCTTAGCCACAAGGGCCACATCTAACTCCCTCTTAAATATAGCCAATGAACTGGCCTCAACTACCCTCTGTGGCAGAGAGTTCCAGAGATTCACCACTCTCTGTGTGAAAAAAGTTCTTCTCATCTCGGTTTTAAAGGATTTCCCCCTTATCCTTAACCTGTGACCCCTTGTCCTGGACTTCCCCAACATCGGGAACAATCTTCCTGCATCTAGCCTGTCCAACCCCTTAAGAATTTTGTAAGTTTCTATAAGATCCCCTCTCAATCTCCTAAATTCTAGAGAGTATAAACCAAGTCTATCCAGTCTTTCTTCATAAGACAGTCCTGACATCCCAGGAATCAGTCTGGTGAACCTTCTCTGCACTCCCTCTATGGCAATAATGTCCTTCCTCAGATTTGGAGACCAAAACTGTACGCAATACTCCAGGTGTGGTCTCACCAAGACCCTGTACAACTGCAGTAGAACCTCCCTGCTCCTATACTCAAATCCTTTTGCTATGAAAGCTAACACACCATTCGCTTTCTTCACTGCCTTCTGCACCTGCTTGCCTACTTTCAATGACTGGTGTACCATGACACCCAGGTCTCGCTGCATCTCCCCTTTTCCTAATCGGCCACCATTTAGATAATAGTCTGCTTTCCTGTTTTTGCCACCAAAATGGGTAACCTCACATTTATCCGCATTATACTGCATCTGCCAAACATTTGCCCACTCACCCAGCCTATCCAAGTCACATTGCAGTCTCCTAGCATCCTCCTCACAGCTAACACTTCCCCCCAGCTTAGTGTCATCCGCAAACTTGGAGATATTGCCTTCAATTCCCTCATCCAGATCATTAATATATATTGTAAATAGCTGGGGTCCCAGCACTGAGCCTTGCGGTACCCCACTAGTCACTGCCTGCCATTGTGAATAGGACCCGTTTATTCCTACTCTTTGCTTCCTGTTTGCCAGTCAGTTCTCTATCCACATCAATACTGAACCCCCAATACCGTGTGCTTTAAGTTTGTATACTAATCTCTTATGTGGGACCTTGTCGAAAGCCTTCTGAAAGTCCAGATATAACACATCCACTGGTTCTCCCCTATCCATTCTACTAGTTACATCCTCGAAAAATTCTATAAGATTCGTCAGACATGATTTACCTTTCGTAAATCCATGCTGAATTTGTCCAATGATTTCACCACTTTCCAAATGTGCTGCTATCCCATCTTTAATAACTGACTCTAGCAGTTTCCCCACTACCGATGTTAGACTAACTGGTCTGTAATTCCCCGTTTTCTCTCTCCCTCCCTTCTTAAAAAGTGGGGTTACGTTTGCTACCCGCCAATCCTCAGGAACTACTCCAGAATCTAAAGAGTTTTGAAAGATTATTACTAATGCATCCACTATTTCTGGAGCTATTTCCTTAAGTACTCTGGGATGCAGCCTATCTGGCCCTGGGGATTTATCGGCCTTTAATCCATTCAATTTACCCAACACCACTTCCCGACTAACCTGGATTTCACTCAATTCCTCCAACTCCTTTGACCCGCGGTCCCCTGCTATTTCCGGCAGATTATTTATGTCTTCCTTAGTGAAGATGGAACCAAAGTAGTTATTTAATTGGTCCGCCATATCCTTGTTCCCCATGATCAACTCACCTGTTTTTGACTGCAAGGGACCTACATTTGTTTTAACTAATCTCTTTCTTTTCACATATCTATAAAAACTTTTGCAGTCAGTTTTTATGTTCCCTGCCAGTTTTCTTTCATAATCTATTTTTCCTTTCCTAATTAAGCCCTTTGTCCTCCTCTGCTGGTCTCTGAATTTCTCCCAGTCCTCTGGTATGCTGCTTTTTCTGGCTAATTTGTACGCATCATCCTTCGCTTTGATACTATCCCTGATTTCCCTTGTTATCCACGGATGCACTACCTTCCCTGATTTATTCTTTTGACAAACTGGTTAGGCCACTGTCAGAATACTGGGTTGCAGTTCTGGTTGACTTACATTGGGAAGCATGTGATTGTACAGGAGAGGATTTTTAGGAGATTCACATGGGTGTTGCCTGGAGTGGAACTGTTCAGTTATGAGGAGAGACTAGGTCTGTGGTCCTTGGAGGTGAGGAGTTTAAGAGGTGATATGACTGAGCTATAATAAAACTAAGAGGGGTATAGATGGAGAAGACGGCAGGAAGTTTATTCCCATGTCAGATGTAGCTAAAAGTAGATGACACAGATTGAGGGCAAAGAAAGGATTTAGAGAGTTTACGAGGGGGAATCTTCTACACCCAGAGAGTGGAAGTACCCGGAATGCACTGCCAAATAGACTATTTGAAGCTGGGTTGCTGACTAGTATGTAGAGGGGCACTTAAAACACCTGTGCATAAAAGGCTACGGAGCATTACTCTCCTACTGAGAGAAGGGATTAATATGGAAGGGTGCCCACTCATCAATGTGGAAAGTTGGGCCAAATGGGTCATTTCCATGTTGAATGATTCTATGCCAAAAATTGGTAGTGGCAAAGAGAAAGAGTTGCTCTGTGGAATAAGGACACATTAAAATGATGTCCTTATGGGGAATGCGTGTTTATGACTCACACACCTGCTGTACATAGTTCATAACAGTCAACTGTCATTTAATTAATTGTAGCACTCCAGCTTACTCTCCAACACAGCTGTAAACTCAACAAACAAAATCTCATTAAGACACATTACACAGTATTATACCATTACTACCTACAAATCACATAACCCAGTTTCCTTCATCATTAACCACTTATTTGCATCACTTTCCCTTGTTTCAATCCATTACCTCTGCATGCAATCTAGCCTGTTATTTTGTTGTTTTTAATTCCCACCCCACCCCTCCTCCTTTATCCACATCTATAAATATCTTCCATAAGTTCTCATGCGAGGTTATTGAAACATTTTGGCTATTACATCTCGTCCCAGACAGTAAAATGCATCGCTGAGGCGGTCTTGCAACCATCTTGTACTCAAAGGCAATCCTGAGCGACGACTCACATAAGAAGTGAAACAAATTCCACACGTTTAGTTTAGGAATCATAAGAAATGAGCTAGAAACTAACCGCTGGAGGAATTCAGCGGGTCAGACAGCATCTGCGAAGGCAAAGGCATGGTCGATATTTCGGATCGAGATCCAGCGTCAGGACCGGTTTCCTCCAGTAGTTTGTTTCAGTTTACAGCTGTAATTTCCGCGAGTGAGTAACTAATTTATCAATACATAACTTACAAAATTCAACTAATTTAACTGTAAGACTAACCTCCTTTACTGTGAAGGTTTCATTCTGCGCACCTGCAAACTTCAACAGCGTAAGTAAAAGTGGCTTGGGTTTCACCTAAAACGTTTGCAGGAAAAAGAAAAACAACGTTCTTGGTCAGCAAACAACTAAAGTGCCGAAACAAATCTGAAGCTTTTGTTTTAAACGAAATCTACAAAACCAAAGGGAAATACCTGACTTTCGTGCTCTGACGACCACATTTGATCTTCTTGTGAAGTGTTAAGACAGAATGCAGACCCGTTTGTCGCCATTTCTTCAAAATGTTTCTAAGCAAACATTTGTCCTTCGCACATCTTAAAAAAAACATAATTCGACTAACTTTAAACCATCTTAAACAGATACAGCGCACTACCTCAAATTCACCTACGTTTAAAAACCTCCCGGCTTCCTATTTAAACTCTAGGATGTGGGCGGTACATGTCCGGGCGGATCGCTTGGAGGACAGTTGTCTCGTAATTGTTCGAACATGCCCGAGCAAAACCCGTCAACACAAACAGATGCGTCGCTTCGACTCTGCTGTTGCTGAATCATCGAGGCTCTGCCCGGGCATGCCCCAATGCAGCACTACAGAGGAAAGGGGTGGAGGAAAGGGAGAAAGGAGGGAGTGGTGAGGGGTGAGAAGTGGAAGGGGGGGGGGTGGGAGAAGTGGAAGGGGGGGAGTGAGAAGTGGAAGGGGGGTGAGAAGTGTTGAAAAGGGGAAGGGGGTGAAGTGGAAGGGTGAATTGGTGAAAGGGGGTGGTGGAGAAAAGGGGGGTGGAGTGGAAAAGAATGGGGGGGTGAAGTGGAGAAAGGGGTGGGTGAGAAGTGGAAGAGGGGGTGAGAAGTAGAGGGGGGGGTGAGAAGTAGAGGGGGGGTGAGAAGTGGAAGGGGGGGTGGGAGAAGTGGTAGGGGGGGTGTGAGAAGTGGTGGGGGGGGGTGGGAGAAGTGGTAGGGGGGGGGGGAGAAGTGGAAGGGGGGGTGGGAGAAGTGGAAGGGGGGGGGTGAGAAGTGGTAGGGGGGGTGTGAGAAGTGGAAGGGGGGTGAGAAGTGGAAGGGGGGGTGAGAAATGGAAGGGGGGGGTGAGAAGTGGAAGGGGGGTGAGAAGTGGAAGGGGGGTGAGAAGTGTTGAAAAGGGGAAGGGGGTGAAGTGGAGGGGTGAATTGGTGAAGGGGGGGGGGGTTGAGAAAGGGGGTGGTGGAGAAAGGGGTGTGGAGTGGAAAAGAATGGGGGGGGGTGAAGTGGAGAAAGGGGTGGGTGAGAAGTGGAAGAGGGGGTGAGAAGTAGAGGGGGGGTGAGAAATGTGGAGTGAGAAGTGTGGAAGGGGGGGTGAGAAGTGTGGAGGGAGGGGGGTGAGAAGTGGAGGGAGGGGGGGGTGAGAAGTGGAAGGGGGGGTTGATGTGGAGAAAGGGGGTGGGGAGTGGTGAATCGGAGAAGGGGGGGTGAAGTGTTGAAAAGGGGAAGGGGGGTGAAGTGGAGGGGTGAAATGGTGAAAGGGGGGGGGGTGGTTGAGAAAGGGGGTGGTGGAGAAAAGGGGGGGAGTGGAAAAGAATGGGGGGGGGGTGAAGTAGAGAAGGGGGAGTGATTTGGTGAAGGGAGTGGAGAAGAGGGGGGTGAGGTTGCAGAGTGGGGGTGAAGGGGGGAGGCGAAGTGGGGTAAGGGGTGAGGTGAAGGAAAGGAGGGGGGCTGAGTTGGAGGAAACGTGGATGGGTGAAGCTGGGCGGGGTGATAGAAACATAGAAAATAGGTGGAGTAGGCCATTCGGCCCTTCGAGCCTGCACCGCCATTCGATATGATCATGGCTGATCATCCAACTCAGTATCCCATCCCTGCCTTCTCTCCATACACCCTGATCCCTTTAGCCACAAGGGCCACATCTAACTCCCTCTTAAATATAGCCAATGGACTGGCCTCAACTACCTTCTGTGGCAGAGAATTCCACAGATTCACCACTCTCTGTCCTAAACGTGGATGAATTGAGTGGTGGGGTGGGGGAGAATGGAACTGAGGGGACATTGAGGAAAGAAGCTGGGGAGGGGAGTGAAGGAAAGAAGTTTAAAAGGGGTGAGGTGGAGAGAAGGTGTTTGAAAGGGGTGAGGTGGAGGGAAACATAGAAAATAGGTGCAGGAGTAGGCCATTCGGCCCTTCGAGCCTGCACCGCCATTCAAAATGATCATGGCTGATCATCCAACTCGGTATCCTGTACCTGCCTTCTCTCCATACACCCTGATCCCTTTAGCCACAAGGGCCACATCTAACTCCCTCTTAAATATAGCCAATGAACTGGCCTCAACTGCATTCTGTGGCAGAGAATTCCAGAGATTCACCACTCTCTGTGTAAAAAATGTTTTTCTCATCTCAGTCCTAAAAGATTTCCCCCTTATCCTTAAACTGTGACCCCTTGTTCTGGACTTCCCCCAACATCGGGAACAATCTTCCTGCATCTAGCCTGTCCAACCCCTTAAGAATTTTGTACGTTTCTAAAAGATCCCCCCATAATCTTCTAAATTCTAGCAAGTACTAGCCGAGTATCCAGTCTTTCTTCATATGAAAGTCCTGACATCCTAGGAATCAGTCTGGTGGATCTTCTCTGTACTCCCTCTATGGCAAGAATGTCCTTCCTCAGATTAGGAGACCAAAACTGTACGCAATACTCCAGGTGTGGTCTCACCAAGACCCTGTACAACTGCAGTAGAACCTCCCTGCTCCTATACTCAAATCCTTTTGCTATGAATGCTACCCTACCATTCGCTTTCTTCACTGCCTGCTGCATCTGCATGCCTACTTTCAATGACTGGTGTACCATGACACCCAGGTTTCGTTACATCTTTTCCTAATCGGCCACCATTCAGATACGAAGCTGGGGGTGGTCGAGGTGAGGCATCTGGTTGGAACAGAGGTCAGAGATAAGAGCAGGTGGTGTGAGATAGGTTTGAAGAGGAGTGAGCCGAGGAGTTGTGGAGGAGCCATCTCTGCAGAAGGCGGAGAGTGGTGGAGATGGGAAGATGTGACTGATGCTGGGATTACGTTGGAGGTGTCAGAAATGAGGAAAGGAGCTGAAGAGTATGAGGTGGAGGAAAGGAGGTCAGGGAATGAGGTGGGGAAAGAGGCCCTGGGAGTGGAATGGTTGAGGCGGGAAAGGTAGAGGAAGAAAGGAGAGTCCTTGACTGCATTTCATCTACTTCCATCACCCTCTGACAGCAAGAACAGAATTAAAAATATGCTGCCAGAGGAACTCGGATATTAGGCAGCATCTGTGGAGGAAACTGGACAGTCAACAATTCAGGTTTTACAGACCAGAGGAAGGGTTTTGACCTGAAACATTTACTGTCTATTTCACTGCATAGAAGCAAAACCTATCCTTTTGGTTTCCTTCTGGGTTACCATGTCTTTCCTGGTAAGACAGTGATTCGTTTGCAATTCTTCCAATGTAGTAGACTGAGAGATCAAGTAGGCCTTGGTGGACCGAGCACAAGTGTTTGGTGAAATGGTCGCTGAGTAGATGCAGCACATGAGGTCAGCTGAGTAGATGCAGCACCTGAACTTCTGTCTCGCCTGGAAGGACTGTTGGGGTCCCTGGGTGGAGGTGAGGAAGGAAGTATAGGGACAAGTATTGCATTTCCTGTAATTGCAGGGATAAGTAGCTGGGGAAAGGGTGGTTTGCTTGGGATGGGATGAGTGAACCAAGGAGTTAGAAAGAACGGTCTCTGAAGAAAACAGATGGAAAGATGTGACTGGTGGTGGGACCACGTTTGAGGTTACATAAACATAATAGGATGATATGTTGGATTAGGATTCCTTTGTTGCCTGACCCACTGAGTTACTCCAGCACTTTGTGTCCTTTTTTGTAAACCAGCGTCTACAGTTCCTACATATTGAGCACTCAGTTGGTAAGAGTGAACTTGAGCTTCTTGCTGTCCACCAATTTAAATTACTCTCCCACTTTGAACTCCCCATATCTGACCTCCTTCACTGGTGCAACATGGCGACAAGCTCAGGGAACAACACCCCATTTTTCATGTGGAAATAGAGTTGATCCATGCTGACCAAGATGTGCAACTCATCTATTCTGATTTGGCCATCCCTCTAAAACGTCCCTAATCATGTACCTGTCTAAATAGTTTTTCAATGTTGTTATAGTACCTGCCTCAAACACTTTGTCTGGCAGCTCATTCCATGTGTTGCAACCTGTAAGACTCAATGTTGAATTCTCCAACTTGCTCCTTTTTTGTATCAGGACTAGCCTGTCACTACTCTCTTCCCCTTTCCCCTCCATTTCCTGCATATTCATTTGTGTCCATCTAAAACCGTCTTGGACGCTTCTATCATAACTACTACCACTTCTGGCAGTGCACTTCAGACACGTACCCTACTCTGTGTAGTAAATAAAAACTTGTTTTGCACATCTCCTTTAAACTTGTCTTCTCTGACCATGTAGCTATGCCTCTGGTTAGTGATTTTCAGCCTATGGCTATCGTTTCTTTCGGAGGTTTCTGTATCCACTGGTACCGTCTCTCCACTGAAGCCCTCCGCACAGTGCATTGTTTGGCATGTGCATCGCTGCATGGCTTCGCTTTAGGCCTTCACCAAAATCCTTATCGCTTTATGCATGAATCTGACCAATTTGCCGCGGCCTGCGTGTCAGGGAGCGCTTGCTTTGTCTCCGGCGCTTACCTTCCCTCGGCGACGTTCCTTTGTGCAGGCAAAGCTCGTTCTGCTGAGGAAGAATATGCCGATGGTTGGAGCGCTTTTTTTTTTGTGCCTATGTGGAGGGGGAGGGGATTTTAGGCCGTGTTACCATGGAAACCGGGGCCCACCGGCTCGAGGTCAGCGGGATTCCATTTTCGAATCTGCGCCCGGATTTTTTAAACCGACTTTCGTTTTAAGACGCGCGAGCGCCTCGTTGAAGTTTCGCGAGAGCTGTCGCGAGCGGCCTCGGCGTGGCGCCGGGGAGCGATCACCGCCTCCTGTCCCAGTGAAGGCAAAGGTCGGCTCAAGGCAAAGCCTACACACCCCCGTCTGAAGAAGGGTCTCGACACGAAACGTCACCCATTCCTCTCTCCAGAGATGCAGCCTGTCCCCGCTGAGCCAGCTCGATCACCGGCTGCGGATGGTTCGACTCTCCCGACCGTGTCTTAATTACAGCGCTAACCTTCCTGTTCATCGCGTTGTGTGTCTGTATCACCTTGGCTTTGCACCCTGTGAAAGACAGTGTCCCCCCCCCCGCTTGCCCTGTCCCCTGCCTGCATAACAGGCTGTTGAAGGAAGCGATGTGTGAGTGTGTCCAGTCGCCTGAAAAATCACCTAAGTGGGACAGGCTCATTAGAATTTCATTTTTTCGTTTCTCGGTACATTTGAAAATTAAACATGCTTTACTCTTGATATAAAAAGACAATAGACTGTAAGATAAGGAAAGAAGAGTGGTGCAATGGCATTATTAATTTTTTCATACCATTGGGTTGTAAGCTACCCAAGTGGAATTTGTGGTGCTGGTCCTCCAAACTGTATGTGGCCTCACTCTGGCAAAGGATGGGGAAACAAAGAACTGCAGATGCTTGTTAATAGATGATGGTTTGTGGTCAGTAGTTAAACCGGTTAGCATCCGGGAAATCCAGCAAGTTTAGTAGCAATGTTACAACATTTTGAGATTTTAAAAATCAAGTCTTTAATTTATCCCATCAGATAAAGCATAAAAATAAGTTTAATTTGACACCTAATTCACTTTCATATCTTCAGTATTAAAAATGTTATGGCCATTTTCATACTCGGAAATTGGCATCTTGTTCCCTATTGCTTTTTCATTGACTTAACACAAAAGCTGTGATCGAGAACATTTAAAGGCCGATAACTTTCTTAAAATTTAAGAGAACTGAAATAAATTTTCAGTTATTATAGATTGAAGCATTCTGAAACAAATATGAAACAATCTTACTTAGATGATGAAGTTAAAGCATATAATTAGTTAGTTACCTAATTGTAGTTATTACAAAATTCAATTACTAGATCTAAACATCTATCCATTTCTTAAGAATCGATTAACATTTTTAAATAGCCTAAGTGTCCAAATAACATTCATACAATAATTCAGAATATAACATAATTTTAAAATCTCATTGTCATGGGTTTATAGGCCAAATGGAAGGAATTTAATGTTTAATACCTGTAAATTAATGGCCATTTAAATCAGCTTGCGAGTGGGTTTTACTGGAACGGACCATTTAGATCGTTCAGATGTGGTGAATTTATACCCCCATATCTGCAGCAAATACACTGCCGGTTCTTCGGAGGGGGAAATCACCGTTTCGCAACGTAAAATGTGAATTAAATACATCTTAAGCAACACTTTTATACATAAAAATAAAATATTTTAAAATGACTCCAGCGATTAACTTGTCGGGTGAATTAAAAAAAAAAAACACACAGAACGGCTGTAGGAACGATTCTTTAGCAAAAACTTGCACTCCAACAAATATAATTCAGGACCAGGTCCGGGAAAAAACCCCGTTTTAACCCCGCCCCCCCCCTCAAACGCGCCAAAATCGCGCACACGGCCAGTGGCAGAATTACAGAGCCGCTGAAGGTAAGTTTTGTAACATACCTAAGTTTAGGTGAACCAGGTGTAAGCAAAGATCCTATAGCTCTGCTATAAGATCTTTGGGTGTAAGTGTTCAGCAAGACGGTTGCGAGTTTATAGGGGGGGGTTGCACGTAAGGTCACTGGGTCATAGGGCTTGACGCACGGAGCCGCTCAATCCATCTGGAGGACATCCGTCACTTCCGGTATATGTTATTAATGCAAGAAAAGCGTACTTTCCTACCTGTTAAAAACTGCCAAAATGTTGAATTTTTACGCTGAAAAAAATTGTGGAAGTCGGGGTAAGTGTGAGAGACATGTACCCAACTTTAGAATTCCAAAAGTGAAACGAAATGAAGGTAAAGAGAAGCAGAGCTGAAGGGACAACAGCAGCTAAAGTGCTTGGTAAACATTGGTCGTGCAGATATCGTAATTGAAAATATTGGGAATTATCGCAATACAGGTCTGGCAGAGCATCACAAGAGAAGACAATCAGCAACTGGTGATGTCCATGAATTGCAGACTTCAAGCAGTCATTGCGTGCAAAGGATATGCAACAAAATACTAAACATGACTACTTTCATTTACATGACATTGCTATGTCCCAAACTTTATGGTGCTCTGAAATGGGGGGACTATATATACATTGCTGTAATTTCTACATGGTGAAACCAAAATGTATAAAAATGGCCTCTATTAAAATCTGACAATGTGTACTTTAACCACATGTGATGTTTTCTATTACAAATCTCAAATTGTGGAGTACAGAGGCAAATAAATAGATGATGGGTCTTTGTCCAAACATTATGGAGGGCACTGTGTGTGTGTGTGTGTGTGTGCGCGCAGACAAACCCATACACCCACAGAGCTTGAAAACACAGCTTTTGGATTCACGAACAGCATCTTCAGCAGTGGTAGCAGGCTCTTGAATGGACCCCTCGTATTGTAAGGAGCTTTCGTATACTAAGAATATAATCCTAATCTTCCAAACGACTTATTTGTCGTCCTTTTTTTGCAGCACATTTGTTACTCTGCGCTTTTTCTGTAGCTGTAACACTACATTTTGCACTCTTTTTCCTTTCTCTTTTTGCACTATCTTTGTACTCATGTATAACATGATTGCACTCATGATTTGATCTGTCCGGATAGCTCAAAACAACATTTTTCACTATCTTAATACATGTGACAATAATAAACCAATACATGCATGCATGCAGATACGCATGTACGACTAGAGGATTGTAGTATTGGTAAGAAGCGACAGAATAAATGCTGCTAAGTCTATGAGGATGGCATTAACATTTTTTTAAACTATCTTATAAATGAATTTGTTTTTCAGTTTGGTAAAATATATTCTGAAAAAAAGTTTGCTTTAATTTTATTCCATTATTTTATTAGCCATCAATTTATTTCTATACTAGTACTATAAACTTAACACAAACCAGTTGCAGTAATTAGAAGATTTCATGTGAATTTGCTAATAGCTCATCAGTTACTAACCTCAAGCCATCACAGTTCCTACCATCTTCTTTCCGGAGATTTGTTTCATCGTGTCTGGCTACTTATTTATTATATTGATGCTAAACTCTAATGTCTCCAGATCAATTTAATGCATTAAATTCTCTTCAAGGCCTTTGATATTATCAAAATTAACCTTGAAGGAATAACCTCCCTGAGCAAAATGATTAGTCGCTTAAATTTTTAAATATCAACCGTCTTCCATAAAACATCTAAGGCGTCAACAAAACTCTAATGGTATATTTCCAAACCATGTTGGTCATTAGCTTTGAAATTCATAAATTTTCCATTACAGGAAGTTGAATCCATAGTTAATGTATGAAGACATAGAATCTTAAAGACCTAGTCATACAATATGGAAACATGGCCTTCGGCCCAACTCGTTCACATTGATTAATGGAAAGATAGAGACTACAACACTGGGATAACTTGCTGACAAATCAGTTAGCCTAGTGGACAGATAGGGTGATGTAATAGTAGTAATGGCAATGATAGTGGAGCAAGTGTGAAGAGGGAGATGGATTGCAACCTGGAGTATTGGAACCTCGGAAATTGCATGCCACGTAGTCATGTTTGGGTTGGGTCTCGGTTCGCAATCAGCCGCCAGTGAGAGGAAGAAATTTGGAGTGATTTAGGCTGGGGACCTGTGGCCGATCTGCAGTAAAATGAATGGTAATATAAAGGAATTGATACTTGCAAAATGATCCAATAATTATACTCCATAAGACTGTCTATTTTAAGCACATCAGAAGAATCCAAAAAGAATTTTAAAGGAACCAGCAGCTGGATATTAAAAACCTATCCCCGACTTATGAATGTGTCTTTTTTTATAGACATTTGTAAATTGGAAAATAGACAAAATGACTCTACTGTAACCACCCCCCTACAGTACTATAATGAATGGTATTGATAAGGGCCAGTTAGCATGAAAATTGCTCATTGGCTGGTTTTAAATGGGCCTGAAGTATCAGTGGCTGTCACATAATATCATTGCACAAGTATCAATAGAAGAAATGGCTTATCATTTGCCCAAGCAACTTTGTTAAGTAGCCTCAGTGGATTGAGCAGTATCTGCAGCAGAAAGGGAATTGTCAATGTTTTGGGATGAAAATCTGCATTAGAAATAAGCATGCAGAGGGAAGATAGCCGATATAAAGAGGAGAGTGGGAGTGGTGCATTAGGGAACGATGGGAATGGGTGGACTGAGGAGAGGTGAAGGATGATGAGCAGATGAAATCTGGTACGGAAGGGGGTGGGATGATTTTGGAAGACAGGCAGGTGGACGATAAATCGAGGCAAAGAACAATAAAGGCAGATGGAACCTGGGAAGGCGAGGATGAAGATGGAGACATTGACTGGAAGATGTTAGGCAGGGTGTTACCAGGGAGCTATCAAGGGAGGGATAAGGTAGATAGAACCTGAACCAAATGGAGAGGGGATGGAACCTGGCATGGGAAGAGGGTGTGGAAGGAAAAGGTTGATGGGGAGCTGGAGAATGTGGGGAAGTGGGAGGATGGGGAGAGAATTGGATGTAAATAGGGCAGGAAAGCTGAAGAGGGGTCCTGAGCTGAAACATTACCTTTCAATATCCTCTAGGGATGCTGTCTAATCTCCTGAGTCACTCCAGCATTTTGTGTTCTACGATGGATAGGTAGGTGTGGGAATGAGTTGGGTTGGACATTGCGATAGAGTACAAATCTGGTCTGTAAATCTGAGTTTGGTCTCGCTGATGTTGGGGAAGGGACAGCAGGAGCGCCAAATGTTTTAGATTAGGTTGGAGGAGGTGCTTTGCCTCACCTGGACGGGTTGTTGGGGTCTCTGGATGAGTGAGGAGGTGTCAGAAGAAGTGTTGCACCTCTTACAGTTGCTGGAGAAAGTACTTGAGGTCAAGGAGGGGTGGGTAGTGAGTGAACAATGGTATTGGAAATGATCAAGGATGATGTGCTGGATGTTGAGGTGTGAAAGGTGAGGACGAACGGAACTCTACCTCTGTTATGTTTGGAGGGAAATGGGGTGAGAGAAGAAGTTCAGGAAATGAAGGAAATGCAAGATGGAGCTCCATTAATCACAGTAGAGGGGAAGCCATGTTTACTGTAAAGGAAGGCATTCCAGATGTCATGGGTGGAAGGCCTCATCTTGAGAGTAAATGGAGTGGAGACAGAAAAACTAATTTAAAGGGATCTCACCACCGTCCCTCTCCTCAGTATACTCGCTATCTTCCATTTCATCTCTTAGTCCTGATGCAGGGTTCAACCAGAAACATTAACAATCCCTTTTGTCACGCAGATGCCACTTGATTTGCTGGGTACCTTAGCAGATTGTTTGTCACTCAGGATCCCAGCACCTGCAGTTTCTTGTGCCTTTATTAAGTAGCCTCCCTCCTGCTGTGAACTGGAAATGCGTTTAAGAGACAATAGTGACTGATTGCTGCAGGAAGGTTACATGTAAATAGGAATTATTTCAAAACTAGTTCTCATTTGAATTTAATATTTATGGGATTTTGTTTGTATGGGTGTCTATAAACTGGGAGTTCATAATCCTGAGAGGGCCTATAAGGAAGAATAAAATTGATTATGAGGGGAAATTGGCAATTAATATCAAACACAAAAAACTGGTCTACACTCTGAATACTTTGACCACTTTCCTCACTATCCATGACTGCCAATTTATACGTTGTGTGCAAATCCTCTAACCAGCCCACCAACATTTTTTATCTAAACCATTTATATACATCACAAAGAACAAAGGTCCCAGCATTGATCCTTATCTTTGGTCACAGACCTCCAGATAATACCCCTAAATCACTGGGGTTCTGTAGCCAAGCCAAATTTGAATCCATGGGCTCTGTGTACCTACATTTTCTAGATCAGCCGACCATGAAGGACTTTGTCAGAAACTTTCCCAAAGTCTTTATATACAACATCCACTATCCTACCCTCAACCATAATCACCAGCACCTCAAATCATTAATTCAAATTTGTAAGATCTAGATTCCCCTGCATAGAGCCATGATGACATGCCATAATAAGTATGTTTTAACAGATATGAGCAGAGCCTGTCACTAAGAATCTCGAATAATTTCGCTACAACTGATGTAAGGTTCACTGGCCCATAATTTCCTGGTTTGTCTCTACTGATCCTATTAAACTGGGAATAACATTGACTGTTCTCCAGTCCTCTGAGACCCCCCACCCCCCCATGGCAGAAGAGAACCCAAAAATCCCTGTCAAGACTCAAACAATCTACACCTGCACCTATCAATAATTTGTCTTGGGCCTTCAGGCCTTGGTGACTTAACTATCTTGATCCTCTTGAAGAGACCCAACACGTTATTGACATCAACATGCCCTCGAATAACAGTATACCACTTCCTGATCTTACTATCCTCAATGTCCTTTCCCTTCTCCTCCAAGCATAATTTCCCTTAAGCAGTACCCTGCTCTCCATTTATCCTCTTGTTTGTAATGCATATATAAAATACCTTGGGTTTCCAAAGAAAACAAATGGACTAATTTGAAATAGTACGAAAAATATTCGTCCCCCGTCAATGTGGGACAAGATGTTTGTAAAACTAATGGTAATAAAGGCAAGTAAATAGTCAAGAAGTGATGGTCTGCACACAGACATTTTAAAGGACATGTGTGTGTAGACTTCACATAATTCTTCCTGTCTAACCTTGTGGGATTTCTATGGATGTTAGTTTCCACATCCCAAAGGCATGTGGTTTGGCAGGTTGATTTTCCACCGTAAACAGCCATTTGTACATAAGGAAGTAGCAGAATCTGGAGGGAGTTGATAAAAATGTGGGGAGAATAAACAATGAGATTTATGAAGAACTCGACCAAGTGCAGACCCGTTGGGTCTGTTTCCCCAACGGCGTTTGCGGGGGGGGGTGAGAAGAGGGGAGGGAGGGGAGAGCAGGGGGAGGAAACGGGATAGATTTGGGAGGGAAAGGAGAGCGGGGTAGGGGGTGAGAGATGGGGAGAGAGATGTCGGGGAGGGGGGATGGGGAAGATGGGGAGGAGGGAGAGGGGTGGGGGAGAGTTTTTAAATGGCGTCGCTTGAGGTTGTGCTGCGGGCGCCAGCAGCCGTTATGGTCGCTGGCCAGCAGGAGGCGACAAAATGAGTGAGGGGGGGGGGGGGAGAAGGTTTTAATGAAAAAAATGGACATAAACATAACGAAATGTAATGAGGAGTGGATAGCTGGAAGGGAAAGTGAAATATCTACTGAAATGGCTGCTTGTATGGGTGAGAAGCCAGTTTATTTTGGAAAAACTGGGGTGGGGGGGGGGAGAAGGAATTGATTAAAAACGTGTACTTAAACACGACGAAATGTAATGAGGAGCGGGTACTTTGAAAGAAAAGTGAAATCTCTACCGAAATGGAAAAGATGTCGGTGATTCTGCTTTCCCCCTTATCCTTAAACTTTGACCCCTTGTTCTGGTCTTCCCCAACATCCAGAACAATATATCTGCATCTAGCCTGTCCAACCCCTTAAGAATTTTATACGTTTCTATAAGATACCCCCTCAATCTTCTAAAATCTAGCGAGTACAAGGCGAGTCTATCCAGTTTTTCTTCATATGAAAGTTCTGACATTCCAGGAATCAGTCTGGTGAACCTTCTCTGTACTCCCTCTCTATGGCGACAATGTCTTTGAGCATTGGGCATTGTGACATCACACGATGGAACGTTCACCATTGGCTGGGGTTCCTGCATAGGCATATGTAAATGAATCCATTCCGATTGGACATATGTGAACATTGGGCATTGTGACATCACACGATTGAACGTTCACCATGGGCTGGGGCTGGTGAAGCTTCTGTGGGTGAGAGGCCAGTTTAGTTTTGAAATATTGGGGGGGCGGGGGGGAAGGATTTGATTAAAAATGTGTACTTAAACACGACGAAATGTAATGAGGTGCGGATACCTAGAAAGAAAAGTGAAATCTCTACCGAAATGGAAAATAAGTCGGCGATTCTGCGTCCGGTTTTGGAGTTGCAGGGAATCAAAGGAAGAAATGCGGCCGGAAGCCGTACATGTAAATGGATCCGTTCCGATTGGACGTCTGCGAGCGTCGGGCATCGCGATTGGACGTCTGCGAGCATCGGGCATTGTGACATCGCACGGCGGGAACGAATCGAAAGGCAGGAAGGGATCCGGACGCCAGCCGGACGGATGGGGCGAGACTTTTATATAATAGACTAGACCAAGTGCAGACCCGTTGGGTCTGTTTCCCCAACGGCGTTTGCGGGGGGGGGGGGGGGGGGTTGAGAAGAGGGGAGGGAGGGGAGAGGAGGAGGAGGAAACGGGATAGGTTTGGGAGGGAAAGGAGAGCGGGGTAGGGGGTGAGAGATGGGGAGAGAGATGTCGGGGAGGGGGGATGGGGAAGATGGGGAGGAGGGAGAGGGGTGGGGGAGAGAGGGGAAAGAGTGGGGAAGGAGAGTGGAGGGGAAGGGGGAGAGAAGTGGAAGAGTGGGGAGGGAGGGAGGGGTAGGGAGAGTGATGTACCTGCCTTCTCTCCATACCCCTTGATCCCTTTAGCCAACGCAGCCGTTCCCTACCCGTAGCCCCCACTGGGGGGAGGGGGGCAGCATCACACACACTAACCACCCCCACACACAGAGTTGGAAAAGTGTATAAACACCGTTCCCTACCTGTAGCCCCCAGCGGAGACGTGGTCGTCGAAGTCGGGTCCCGGCCGTCTTAAAATAGCGTATCTTGAAGTCGTCGAAGTCGGGTCCGTCTCGGCAACGCGGGGGGGGGGGGAGGGGTGGCATCACACACACGAAGCATCCCCACACACAGAGCGTTAAAAGTGTAATGCCCCAACGCAGCCGTTGCCTACCCGTAGCCCCCACGGGAGACGTGGTCCTCGAAGTAGAGCCGTTCCCGAAAGGACGTTTTTAAATGGCGTCGCTTGAGGTTGTGTTGCGGGCGCCAGCAGCCGTTATGGTCGCTGGCCAGCAGGAGGCGACAAAATGAGTGAGTGGGGCGGGGGGGGGGGGGGGTGAAGGTTTTAATGAAAAAAATGGACATAAACACGACGAAATGTAATGAGGTGTGGATACCTAGAAAGAAAAGTGTAATCTCTACCGAAATGGAAAAGACGTTCCGATTGGACGTCTGCGAGCGTCGGGCATCGCGATTGGACGTCTGCGAGCATCGGGCATTGTGACATCGCACGGCGGGAACGAATCGAAAGGCAGGAAGGGATCCGGGCGCCAGCCGGACGGATGGGGCGAGACTTTTATATAATAGATAGATAGAAGATAGATAGATAGATTAGTGTATCAGTGGTTGATGATTGTTATGGACCTGGTGTGCTGAAGGGCTTGTTTCTGTGCTGTATATCTCTATGACTTTTTGGCTGCAGACATAATGGAGTCATTGGTTAAAGTTTATCAAAACTCATTATCGGATATTAGTGGATGGGAAATATGACTTCCTTGTTGGAGAAGAAAGGAAGATAACAAGCAGGACACTATTGTATACTTGTCGTGGGGAAGAAACTGGAGACTACAATGAAGGCTCAACTACAATAAGCAAGAATTTCATTGTCCTATACAGGGACACATGACAATAAACTCACTTGAACTTGAAGGATAATACTATCAGATTCCACAACAGCTTCCTCCCTGCTGTTATCATTCTCTTGAACAGAGCACTATTTTGTTGTGGATGAATTCACGATCTTCCAATCTACTTCGCTGCAGCACTTGCACATGTTTTAATCTGCACTTTCTTTGCAGCTGTAACACTAAATTCTGAACTCAGTTTATTTTCTCTTTTGCGCTACCTGATGTACTCGTGTATGGTAATATTTTTCTGGATAGCAGAATTATTTTTTTCAGTATTCCGTACATGTGACAATAATATACCGATACCAAATATACCAATACCAAATAAAGAGCGAGTCATTTAAAGAAGTTTAATGCAATCAAACCAAGTAAAAATAGTTTTTTGAAAGGAAAATCATGTTTGACAAATTTGTTAGTGTTCTTTGAGAATGTAGCATGCATTTGTGGGCACAAAATGTAAAAGTAGCAACAAGTTGTTAGGAAGGCAAATGGCATTTTGGCCTTTATTGTTGGGGAGTTGCAGTTTTGAAGAGAGAGGTATGAACATAAACATAGAATAGTACAGCACAACACAGGCCATTCAGCCCACAATGTCTGTACCGAACATGATACCAAGACCATCTCTTATCTACCTGCACATAATCCATATCCCTCCATCCTTCCATTCCTTGCACATCTGTATGTCTATCCAAAAGTCTCTCAAATTCCACTGTTCTATATGCGTGGGATCCTTCAGACTGATTGTGGTAGTGGGGGGTGGGGTGGGGTGGGGGGGGGGGGGGGGGGGGGGTAGGGAGGTAGGGACAGGTAAAATGCCTAGCTAGTAATACTGGATACAGATGAGGGACAATTTTGATGGACAAATGTTAGACAAAGGCCAGAGAAGGAAAGATAAAGAAGAGTTGCAAATTATGAAGTCAGTGGGGGAAGGGAGAGAAAGGAGGCGCATGGAAGGGAAACGGGGGGGAACCAGGTGCTACATCTCCTATGGAAAGTACCTAGGGAGGGGGGTGGTTTGGGTGGGAAGGGATGTGTTAACCCGGGAGTTGTAGAGGGAGTGGTCTCTGCAGTTGGAAAATGGTGCGGATGGGAAGATATCACTGGTGGTTGGATCATAATACTTGGAAAAATAGCTACATAACCCATTGAAATAGACTAAAGGGCTTATCTCTGTGCTCTATTGCTCTCTGGATCTGTGACTATGACAAAGCCTTCTGCCAGCTTTGAGATCAACCATTCTAAGAAGGCCTGTGTCACCCGAAACTGTCAAGCAGTACCTTTTTCCTTTCTAATTGCTTGTTGTATCTGCATGCTAACTTTTAACAGTTTGTGTATAGGGAGCCCTCTGATTAACACCATTTTACAATTTCACATTTTTCCTCTTTATATTCCATGTGCTATGTCCTTTTCCATTTATCTAGCCTGTGTGCATTCAGTCGAAGCCTCTATATATCCCGTTCACAATTTACACTGCCACTCAACTTTGCCGCATCAGCACATTTGAATGTATAGTATTACACGTTCAAATTGTTTATAGATTTAGGCAGCTGGAGGCCCAGCACCAATCCATGAGGCCCTCCACTAATTGCAATCTTCCAACCTGAAAATAAGACGTTTATTCCAGTACTGTTTTTGTCTGTTAACCAATTTTAAGCATACTAGTGTATTCCCTCAAATCCCATGTGGTTTAATTTTATTTAATAGCCTCCAACGCTATTACATTGATGCAGGTCTGGAGTTACTTGCAGCATAAGGAAAGCAAACTTTCTTACCAAAAGTAGATAGTTTGTAAAACGATTTAGTAGTTTTCAAAGCTAGCATTATTAATGTTTGCATTTTCTAAATTTAACTGGAATTTAAATGTCCAAGTTGGAATAGTGGGATTCAAACTTGTTAATTTATTTTAAATTTGTTTATGCTTCATGTGGTTTGCTGTCTGAGCCAGCATTTATGTTGATCCTAAATTGCTTCTCAACTGAGTGGCAAGCTGAGTCATTTCAGAGAGCTGTGAAGGGTTAATCTCATTGCTGGTTTTGGAGTTGCACATTAAGTAGACTGCTCAAGGACAAGCAATTTTCTTTTCTGAAGGACATAAGTGAACTAGATGGGTTTTTGCAACAATTTTATAGTTTCAGGGTTATCATTACTGAGATTAGTTTAAAAAAATATATTACTTCCATGTAATTTGTTCAGCTGCCTGGGTGGAATTCAAAATCATAAATCCAGATCATTAGTCCAACACTCAGGATTATTAATCTTGTAATTTCATCACTATACAACCATACTTGTTAAGTTATAGATGAAAAGGTTTTAAAACCATTTTCAAAATAAGGAAAGCTGTAACATTAAAAAAAATGATGATGCACCTTTAATTGATGAGCTAGAAGAGTAACTGCCCCTCCTTTTGCAATGATGACTACTTACACTGTAAATAACACATCCCCCATAAGCTTGCGAAATATCTATAAATAACAATAATTTAGAATGCAAACCTGCAAAGCTTTATATACCTGCAAAGTCTTCAACTGCTGCTGTAGAAACTAGCCGTTGCAAAAGAAGCTAAGTATTGAAATTATGAAAATTGAAAAAATATGTAAAGGGTTTATGCTTCATTGAAACTAATGACTCAGCCCAGCGGTTGTGCTTTCATACAACAAAATCCTGGGTGAATAAAGAGAGCATTGCAAGGAAAGCTCCGTGATTAATACTGTGACTGCCACAAATGCCTCTGCCCGATTCAGCCATAAGCACAGACACAGCAGACGAGAGAAGGAAGCTTTGTAAAGACCTAGGCATGAATCCAGATGCCAGAAAATGCAGGAATTTGAACATGAAAGGTAAGAGAGTGTGACATCAACCAAATGATTTAAACCTCAAATAAACATGTAGTATTTTAAATTGAGTGAATCCATAATATGATGGATGTTTGAGTTAATGTAAGTAGGCCTTAATATAATCACTAGCACAGGCTGTAGTGTGTCCAATAGGCCTTTGCCATATTCTATAGTATGTACTGTTTGTAATGAATACCAGGCCTGTACATATACTATTAAATTTTGTGTGAAATTAAAATAGACGTCACTGAGCCTTACTTTGGAATGAAACTAGAGTACCAAATTGTTTTCAAAGATAATAGATTCCATATCGTCCAAATCTTGATTGGAATAATCACTTAAATGTTGCAACTGGTCAGGTGCAAAATAATTTGATAAATTAGACATAACAATGGAAAAACAATTTATTGAATTCAGAATTTATAGGCTTCATTCACGAGAATACTGCAACTGGTCCACTATCCACTTGGCAAGGTTAAGTAAAGTATTTTGTTAAAGATTGCATTATTGCACATTCCATTTGTTGCTTGCGATGATAATTATTTAGATGTTCTTTACAATATGTAACATAATTCTTTCACTGGGTGATGTTTGGCTGCCCTTTGTGGCCATTCAATCAACAAAGGGGCTCACTTTGCATCTTGCTTGTGCTATGTACAATTAGCCTTTTTGAAAAAGATCTAACATTAAGCCAATGTTTGGATTTGTCAAAGCTAAGGAAGAAACAAAACTCAATGAGGGTCAAATAGAACAGTTGGAATGTGTATTTAGATTTTGTTTGGCGGTTCTGGTTATCTCAATATGAGGTGGTAAGATGATTAGGGCAACAGACTGCTAATCTTTTGCACTTTTCAAGCGTTGGTTCAAAATCTACCTCTCTTGATTATAGTAATTTTCTATTGTGGATCAGTTGGAAACACTAGTTCCTCAGTAAAAAATGTGTGGGTTTACCATGTCCCACTTCAGTACCTTGAGGACAAGTATCTAAGACGACACTCCACTTTTGGAGTAAAATAAAATAAAAATATGTAAATGTTGCAAATCTGAAATATGCAACAATGTTGTAATGATGCTGTTTCTGGATGGGATGTTGATCTGTGTACTTTCAAAATTTTCAGCTTACTAGCAGATAAAATTTGTTATTTATTTTCAATTGTTAACAACATTTCATCATAACAATAATCATAATTCAATAAACGCTTTGCAATTGAAATGTATCATATAAACAAAACAGACACAAACTGCTGGAGTAATCAGAGAGTCAGGAAGCATTTCTGGAGAACATGGAAAGGTGACATTTCATGTTCATTTCTTCTGACAATCACTGTGAAGAAGGATCCCAACCTGAAATGTCACCTGTTCATGTTCTCCAGAGAAGCTGCTTGACCCACTGAGTTACTTCATGTCTTTTATGCCTTTTTTTTGTGAAGCAGCATTGGCAGTTCCTTGTGTTTAAAACATAGAACAGTACAGCACAGGAATAGACTTTGGGCTAGAATGTCAAGAGTGAAGAGTGTTTAATTGTCTTATGCATTGATACGGAACAATGAAATTCTTACTTGCAGCAGCTTAACCGACTTGCAAACACAGTACTCATAGGCACCATATATGAAAAAAAAGTTCAGGACATTAAAAACACCAATGCAATGGAAAAAAAGCCAAAAGTCCTTCGTGCCCCAAGACAGTTCATAATTTAGTTAATGCTTTGTACTGTTCAAGAGCATGTTTTGAAGAAGTTGTTCTTGAACCTGGATTGCCTATGCTGACCAAAGTGCCCCAACTATACTAGTCCCACCTGCATTGTCTTTGGCCCATATCCCTCTAAACCTTTCCTAACCCTGTACATGGCTAAATGTTGTTATAACTTCTGCCTCAAACATCACTTTCAGCAGCGCATTCCATATACCCACCTGTGTGAAAAAGTTGCCCCTCAAATTCCTACTAAATCTTTATCCTCTCACCTTAAACCTATAACCTCTGGTTCTTGATTCCCCTATTCTGGATAAATGACACAGTGAATCTACCTCCTCACATTCCCATACACATCAAAAAATCACCTTTCGCTCTCTTGCGCTCCAAATAATTCAGTCCTAACCTGCTCAAGTCCTGGCAACATCCTTGTAAATCTTCTCTGCGAGGTCATGATTTTTAGATTCCTGTACCTTTTTCCTGAGAGTAAGAGTGAAATTAGAGTTTGGCTAAAGTGGGGTGGTGTGAGTGTTTGATAATGCAGCTGCCTTCCTGTGATAGTGTATCCTATAGATCCCTTTGATGGTACGAAGGTCTGTACCATTATAGACTGGGCAGTGCCTATTGCTTTTTGAAATCTCCTTCATTCCTAGGTGTTCGAGTTGCCAAACCAGTCTATATGTATGTGCTCTATTATCAACTTGTAGAAGTTCAAGAGAATATTCTTCGATATACCAAATCTTCTCTGCCTTCTAAGAAAGTAGAGGCATTGTTGGGCTTTCTTTATGATCATCTCAATATGTTGAGCCTAGGACAGATTTTCAGAGATATGCACACCTAGGAACTTGAAATTATTGACTGTACAGCTAACCCGTTGATGAAATCAGGTTCAGGGATCCTCAGTTTTCCTCTTCGAAAGTAAACATAAGCTCCTTGGTCTTGCTGCTGTTGAGAGCTAGGTTGTTGTGTTGGCACCCTTCAATCAGATTATAATTTCTCTCCTGTGCTCCAACTCATCATTGTGCATAATTTATCTAACAACAGTGGTATTATCGGTGAATTAAAGTTGGTGCTGAATCAGTATCTGGCTACACAGTATGGGCATAGAGTGAGTAGAGCAGGAAAACTGAGCACAAAGTCCTAGGTGCTCCTGTGCTGATGGTTATGGAGGAGTTAGTGTTGTTGCCAATTCATAATGATTGTGGACTGTTGATGAGGAAGCTGAGGATGCAGATGCACAGGGATGCACAGAGACCCAGTTTTCTGAGCTTGTTAACAAGTTTGGAGGAGATGATGGGGTTGAATGCCAAGCAGTAGTCAATGAACAACATGATGTATAGGTATAAGAAGGAACTGCAGATGCTGGTTTACACCGAAGATAGACACAAAATGCTGGAGTAATCATTGGGTCAGGCAGCATGTTGTTGAGTGTGAGGATCAGTTCTGCTTGGCAGAGGAAAGTTTTAGTAGAGGGAAATTGGCTGTTTCTGCAGTCAAGGAAGAAGCAGACGGTGGGTGTGGGAAGAGTTGAAGGAGACGTTTTTGAGCATGAAGACCAGCTCTGCTACGTGGAGGAGTGTGATCATAGAGGGAAATTGGCTTGTTCTATGGTCGAGGAAGAAATGGAGGTCTTTAAGGCCTTCCTGGTGATGTGGGAGGAGTCAAAGGAGTTGTTGTTGAGCGTGAGTACCAGCTCCACTAGAGTGCCTGACCCGCTGAGTTACTCCAGCATTTTGTGTCTATCTTCAGCGTGATGTATGTATTCTTATTGTCCAAGTGATCCAGAGCAGAGTGGAGCTCCAGCAAGATTGCATCCCCTGTTCATCTATTGTAGCGGTAGGCATATTGTAGTGGGCCCAGGTTCTTGCTGAGGTAGGAGTTGATATGCCCCACAACCAACCTCTCAAAACGCTTCATCATCAAGGACTTTTGTGCCACCGATTGGTTGTTGTTGATGGATGTCACCTTACTCTTCTTGAGCATGGTATTATTGATGCTCTTTTGAAACAGGTGGAAAATTTGGAAGATCGACTTTGGTCACTTTGGAGGACAATACTGTGTGCCTTTTAAGTGTAAGCAGCTACATTGGCTTTTTGGATTAGAAATTGGATTGTGCTTTTCTTATTTTTTACAAGTAAGATAAATGATGAAGAGTGCAACATTGGTAATGCAGCATGTCTAACATGCTCAGTCTGTACCTGAGATGGGGTAATTACTATCTTGGTCAATGGTTAGCTAAATATGACAGAAGCAGTTTCTACTTCTGTTAAATAGCATTATAATGTTTGATGGATATTTTTAATGATTGATCATTTCAATTGCTGTTATGAATGATCAATATCTAATGACATTATAACTTTCATTGGTATTTCTGATTGCAAACTATTTAGTGGTATTTTTCTGTGAAGGACAATAGACAATAGGTGCAGGAGTAGGCCCTTCGACCCTTCGAGCTATTCAATGTGATCATGGCTGATCATCCCCAAACAGTACCCCGTTCCTGCCTTCTCCCCATATCCCCTGACTCCGCTATTTTTAAGAGCCCTCTCTAGCTCTCTCTTGAAAGCATCCTGAGAACCTGCTTCCACTGCCATCTGAGGCAGAGAATTCCAAAGACACACCACTCTCTGTGAGAAAAAGTGTTTCATCGTCTCCGTTCTAAATGGCTTATTCATTATTCTTAATCTGTGACCCCTGGTTCTGGCTTCCCCCAACATCGGGAACATGTTTCCTGCCTTTAGCGTGTCCAAGCCCTTAACAATCTTGTATGTTTCAATGAGAACCCCTCTCATCCTTATAAACTCCAGAGTGTACAAGCCCAGCTGCTCCATTCTCTCAGCATATGACAGTCCCGCCATCCCGGGAATTAACTTTGTAAACGTATGCTGCATTCCCTCAATAGCAAGAATGTCCTTCCTCAAATTAGGAGACCAAAACTGCACACAATACTCCAGGTGTGGTCTCACTAGGGCTCTGTACAACTGCAGAAGGATTTATTTGCTCCTATATTCGATTCCTCTTGTTATAAAGGCCAACATGCCATTCGCTTTCTTCACTGCCTGCTGTACCTGCATGGTTCCATAGAAACATAAAATCATAAAAAATAGGTGCAGGAGTAGGCCATTCGGCCCTTTGAGCCTGCACCGCCATTCAATATGATCATGGCTGATCATCCAACTCAGTATCCCATACCTGCCTTCTCTCCATACCCCCTGATCCCTTTAGCCACAAGGGCCACATCTAACTCCCTCTTAAATATAGTTATCATAGACTGATGGACAAGGACCCCCAGATCCTGTTGTACTTCCCGTTTTTCCAACTTGACGCCATTTAGATAGTAATCTGCCTTCCTGTTTTTGCTACCAAAGTGGATAACACGGTCTAATTATCTGATCCTCAAGTGGGGGAGTGAGTACCAATTTCAATATGAATGGTTTTTGAGGAGCATGTTAAAAATAATTATAAAAATACAATAATTGCATATCCGAATGAGGTAGAGATGAGAGTAACCATACATGGCAGCATCTCTGGGAATGAGTGTGAAAGAGGTGATTGATTCTCGAGTCGGATAGCAGTGAGGAATATGTTGTTCTTATGTCTGGACATTCGAGCTTTCAAGCTCCTGCATCTTCTGTCTTTCAGTAGCATATCTGTGAATGTTCAAGTGAATCTTTGTGGATATGTTGCCTAAGAAAATAAATATATTGATGCGCTTTCTTGATAATCACATTAGTGTGGGTTGACCAGGTTAGGTTGCTGGTGATATCAGATGTGTTGCAGAAAGTATTCTGAATTATGCAAGCCCACACCCCAGTCTTTCTCGCTTCTGGCTGTAACATTATATTCTGTGAATCAACAGGTTGCGGAGGAAGTGGTTTCTGCAGAACGCAGAAAGAAGTGGGGATGGGATGTTGTGACGAGTGGTGAATTTATGTTGGAGGTGGTGGAAATGTTGGCGAATGACGTGTTGGATCTGGAGGCTGGTAGGATGAAAGGTGAGGACCAGGGGAACTCTATCCTTGTTCCATCTGCGGGTTGGGGGAGCGAGAGCAGAACAACGGGACACAGAGGAGACGCGGGTGTAGGATCCATCTATGACAGCAGAGGAGAAACCACCTTTACTGAAAAGAGGATATTTTGATATCCTAGAATGGAAAGGCTCATCTTGGGAGCAGGTGCGGCAGAGTTTGAGACCAACTCCAAGATAGATAAGGGAAATTAGTGCATGGGTACACCACTGTCTTCTGGTTCCCTTCCAAATCTTGCATACATCATATTTATCACTTCCTTTAGTCTAAATCTTGAAACTCCTCCTCAACAGCACTGTCGGAGCACCTTCTCTGGGTCACCACCACCTACTGAGGATGGTTAGGAGATATCAAGTCTGAAATCAGTCTGAAGAAGGGTCTCGTCACCCATTCCTTCTCTCCAGAGATGCTGCCCGTCCCACTGAGTTACTCCAGCATTTTGTGTCTACCTGGGGGATATCAATCAAAGATCCTATAGCGATCTTTGATATCAATATTGTGCGGTAAGTTAAAATTGAAATAAGAAACTAGAATTAAGCCCTCTGGTGGTGAGTGGTGTATATGCAATCATTCAATTTCCCATCATTAGCTGTTGTCTTAACAGAAGAAAACATATCAGGCTGGACTTTACTGTTAAAACTAATTATAGCTAATAATTATTGGCATTAAGTTTACTTTTAAAAGTAAAGCATTTCATTCATTTAATATAAATGAGAATTTAAAAAGATGGAGACTTTAAAATATTTTTAACCTAGAACATACAACAGTACAGCACAAGAACAGGCCCTTCGGCCCACAATATCTGCTGAACATGATCCATGACCATCACTTATCTATCTGCACATAACCCACATTCCTCTATTCCCTGCATATTCAAATGACTACCTAAAGTATTTTAAATGCTACTAACATATCTGCTTCAACATCTAGCCCCGGCAGCATGTTCCAGGAACTCACCACCCTCGGCGTTAAAATCTTGCCCTACACATCTCTTTTAAACTTTGACCCTTTCACATCAAGCGATGCCCTCTAGTATTTGATGTTTCCACCCTGGGAGAAAGATATTGACTGTCTACCCCACCTGTCTCTCAGTTTATATACTTCTATCGGGTCTCGCCGCAACCTCTGGCGTTCCAAAGAAAACAATTTAAGCCTGTTCAATCTCTCCCTGTAGCTATTGCCCCTTAATCCAGGCATGATTCTGATAAACCTCTGCACCTTTACCAAAGCCTCAACATCCTCTCTGTAATATGACTGTACACACTTCCTTTTATTTGACTATCTCCCTATTATGTTTTCTCTCTCACTTCAGTCCAGTGTTTCTTTAGCATTAAAACAATTATTCTCTAATTCATTCGACATTATATTCAGATCCCTTCATTTATCCTCTTTCTCAGTCATCACCTCTATAAGATCACTCTTGATCTTAGAGAGGCGTATAAAATCATGAGGGGCAGAGATGGTGGGAATCCAGTCGTTTCCCCAGAGTTGGGAAAGCAAGAACTAAAGGGCATAGATTTAAGGTGAGATGGGAAAGGAGCCTATATGGATTGAGCTTCTAGGAGAAGTGGTTGAGGCAGGTACAATCTAACATTTAGAAGACAATTGGACAGGTACATGTATAGGAAAGGTTTAGCAGGATGTGGGTCAAACACAAGTAAATGGGACTAGCATAGATGGGCATCTTGGTTGGCATGCACAAGCTAGGATAAAGGACCTGTTTCCATGCTGTATAACTCTATGACCTTGACAACATTGTTTGTTTCCCAATCCTTACATCTAAATGGTTCAGGAGCAGAAGATTTTAGATCACATGAGAATAGTGATGTATTACCAGATACAGTGCAATACTACATGTTGCATGACTAGACTATGAAAGACCTGAGCACATGTTCAAATTCCTCCAATTTATTGGCCCACGGCTAGAGAATAAAACGAAAAAAGCAGACCTAATGCAATGTAGAGAACAAAGTACAGCCAAGGACTGAAGTTACAATGGAGCTTTATTGAAACATTGTGTGATTCAATGCAATTGCAATGAATTGTAAGTGGAAGCTGGATGGAGGTCAGGGACTCCAGGGTCAACTGTTTTGAAGAACAGAAATCTTAAAACCTAATCTACTTTAAAAATGCTTCAGTTGTATTCCACTTTTTTTCTACAGCATACAGCATTTGTGATGTGGATCGGATATGTCTGTGAGAGACATTGTCATTTGTGGGCAACAACAAATTCCACCTATTATCATCAACTGGCACATCATATCAATCAATAGACTTTAGAAACTGTTAACCTTTCTGTTGCTTTTTCTTTTTCCCTTTGTGTCCATGTAATTCTGAATCGGTTTCTGATATGAAAATGTCTGTTAATATTTTTGATTATACATAACTTATTTATTTTCTTTACTTATGTTGAAGCCCAACAGGCGTTTTCATTTCCAGGATTCCTGAACTTTCTGGTATTTGTTTTTTTTTCTATGATTGCAAATACAGTTTCAGCCTTTAGGTATTTTGTTTTTAAATGTGGAAGTATGCAACATAAGCAGCAAAGTGAGAATGTGGGATTAAAACAAAAATGAGAGACTATTGTGTACTTTTTATATTTATATTTTATAAATATTTTATAAATTTTCTTGCTGACTGTTCAGGTTTGCTTCTATAGCTGTATATGGGTTGAATGTACAACTACCCCTCATCTCTGGAGGGGAATCATCTTATCTATGTTGCTGACTACCACAGGCCTGACCTTCCACAGGCCTGACCTTCTGTATAGGTCAAACATTTTCTATTTTCACTATAGATTTCCAATATCTGCAGTAATTTGCTTTTGCACTGTGGCATTTTGCTACTTTGATGGACCAGAATTCCAAGTACAAAATCAAGTAACTCTCAGCATAAATACCATGTCTAAAAACTTTTATAGAGGCAAGGAGGAAATGAGTTGTGAGATGTCACTACTATTGGCATACTTATGCCTCAACCTTGGATTTGTTCTTCCTTTGATTTCCTTGCTCTCACAGTTAAATTGCAAAAGCCAAGTTAATCTTGCTGTATCTGAATCATTAACCTGGCCATCCTGAGGGCCAGCTCACGTGGCCTAACACATTACAAGGGAATGTTGAAGTCGAAGGTTTGCAGTACGGTTATTTCCAGTTTGCTGTCAGGCTTCAACCCCACCCCTCCTAACGCTGAATCTAATGGGGTCCTGCAGATGAAAGTTCAGTCCAATAGAATTTAATCTTCTTGCAAAGAAAAATCTTCAGTCTAGGATAAATGCAAGTAAAGCGTAAAAAAATATTTTTGGCATCACAAAATAATTCAGTTGATTTTTCAAATCAACGAGGTGTTCATATTGAAACCAAGATGACACCATGTAATAATCTAAGTGTGAATAAGGATGTACAGGCACCTCATTTTTTATGTGTTTGATTTATGCACTTTTGAAATAACTCGCCTGTTCATTTAATACCAAAGCTTGATTTTTGAAATAATGTACTTAAATCTACTGCTGAGTGCAGTTGTATATATGTTTATTTTATGTGTTTTTTTAAATTGTGAGCTGCTTTTCAAGCACGTAACCACTGCGTAAAACGCGAGGTGCCTTAGTGAGAAAAGTTTGTAAAGTGATTTAATATTAACCGCAAAGATTAACCCTCAGTACATTAAATCATTGTGACATTAGACTATAACTATTTCAAGCTATTTCTAACCAGATGTATTAAAACATGTATTTTTATGTTCATGGATCATTGATATTGTTTAAAAGCAATTTCTTTAAAATTAAATATCTAATGTTAATGGTTCTATTATTAGTTTTAGTTTCAGATGTGAAAACTCACCAGGCAGGCAGTTTCACAACACTCTGCTATACATAAGTGTTATAAATCATCATTTTAAAATAATGAATCTTGATCTTAAAAGACCACAAAACCCATTGGATAATGTTTAAAAAATGGAAGCCAGCTGTCAACTCTTCACTAAAATAGCTGGTAGCTACACTTCGTAGAATCGTATTATCTAAATGTGAAAGGCTACAAAGCTGTAAGATGCAGAGGGATCTGGATGTACTCATACATGGTTTGCAGGTAGAGGTAGTAATTATTAATGCCGATGAATGAATATTATGGGTTATTCCAAGCAAAATTGAATAGAAAAGAGGGGAAGTTATCGAAGACATTGGTGAGGTCCTATCTGGAGTACAGTACTGTTTTGATTATTTAACAAAGGAGTAGTTCAATGATGGCTTGCTGGATAAATAAAGACACAAAGTGCTGGAGTAACTCAAGGTGGAGAGTCTAGGACCAGAAGCCGTAGCATTAAAATAAAAGGACTTGCCTTTAGAGGAGGAATGTCTTTAGTCAGAGGGTGTTGATTCTGTGGAATTCATTGCCACAGAAGGCTGTGGAGCCCAAGTCAATGGATATTTGTAAGGCAGAGATTGACATATTCTTAATTAGTATGGGTGTCAGAGGTTATGGGGAGAAGGCAGAGGAATTGGGTTGAGAGGGAAAGATAGATTAGCCGTGATTGAATGGTGTAGACTTGATGGGCTTAATGGCCTAATTCTGCTCCTACAACTTATGAACCTATGAACTCAGTGGGTCAGGGAACATCCCTGGAGAACATTGAAAGGTGATATTAGACACAAAATGCTGGAGTGATTCAGCGGGTCAGGCAGTAGAGGTATGGGAAGGTACAGAACAAAGTAGAGCCTGCATCGATAATCCCAAAAGTTATGAATCTGTGGAATTCATGGTGTATCTGTCGATGTCATTGCCACAAAGGGCTGTGGACGCCATATTTGGGTATTTTTTAAAGCGGAGATTGATAGGTTCTTTATTAGTAAGGGTGTCAAGGTAACTGGGAGAATGCAGGAGAATGGGGTTGAGCAGGAAAGATAGCTCAGTCATGATTGAATGGTGGAATAGTCTCACTGGGCCAAAGGGACTCATTCTGCTCCTATGATTTATAAATTTATGAATGTCACCTATCCGTGTTCTCCAGAGATGCTGCTTGACCTGCTGAGTTACTCCAGCACTTTGTGTCTTTTTTGTAAACCAGCATCTCTTGCTTCGGAGTGGCGGCGCGGCTCTGGCTGCAGCGGCTCACCGGCAGTCCTGTTTGTTTTGTGTTTTTTGTGTTGTTTATTTCGTTTTTGGTTAGTATAGTTTTGGTTTTTAGTTTGTGTTTGGGGGGGGGGGTTGAAACGGGGCTTGCTGTCTCTCCCTGCGGGGGAATGCGACTTTTTTGTCGTATTCCCCTTCTCTGCCTCCGTCTGCGCTGAGGCCTAATGGCGGAGCTGGCGACCTCGAGGCTCAGGAGGCAGAGCCCGCCAGGACTCGCCCTGAGCTCGCTCCCATGAGGGCGGCCCGGCTCGGGGCTGGAACAGTGCTTCCGTGAGGGGCTGGGACGCTCCCGTGAGGGCGGCCTGGCCCGAGGAAGGAACGGTGCTCCAGTCGGAGTGGCCGAGCTCGGGGAGGTATGGCGTTCCCAGCCCGAGGGAGGAGCGGCGCCCATGTCGGGGCTGCCCAGCCCGAAGGAGGAGCGGCGCCCATGTCGGGGCGGCCCGGCCCGGGGAAGAAGCGACGCCCAAGTCGGGGCGGCCCAGCCCGAGGGAGGTACGGTGCCCATGTCGGGGTGGCCCAGCCCGAGGGAGGTACGGTGCCCATGTCGGGGCGGCCCAGCCCGAGGGAGGAGCGGCTCCCATGTCGGGGCGGCCCAGCCCGAGGGAGGAGCGGCTCCCATGTCGGGGCGGCCCAGCCCGAGGGAGGAGCGGCGCCCATGTCCGGGCGGCCCAGCCCGAGGGAGGTACGGCGCCCATGTCGGGGGCGGCCCAGCCCGAGGCTGAAGACGGCACGATACTCACGTGAGGGTGGCTGGGACGGTGTTCTGGCGGTGGTGGCCTGAGTCCGGGGTTCGGCCGCGGGCCAGCGGCTGCGTCAGCAGGACTGGGGGGCGGCAGCTTCGACCACCCCGGGGCGCGGTGATTGAGCCGCGGGACAGTTTTTAACATCGCCCGGTGGGTTATCGCCTCAGCGCAGAGGGAGAAGTGGAGGGAAGAGACTGCAGACCTAAAGACTTTGCCTCCATCACAGTGAGGAGATGCTGGGTGGACTCACTGTGGTGGATGTTAATATGTGTTTATTGTTGTTTTTTATTGTATTGTATTGTATGTATGACTGCTGCAATTTCGTTCAGACTTCGGTCTGAATGACAATAAAGGCTATCTAATCTAATCTAATCTGCAGTTCATTGTACTTCCTTGCTGGGAAAATATTTAGGTTGCCTTATGAGAAAAGGTTGGACAGTTTATGCTTGGATCTGCTGGGATTTGGAAGAGTGAGATCGAACAAGATTCACTCCTGAGGTGATTTGAAGAGTGCTAGGAGTCCATGCATAAAAAGAATGGCATGGCAACTAAGATGGAGATATGGCAAAAAAATGTATCTCAAAATTTCTTGAGTCTTTGCAACTCTTTTCCTCAAAGGGTCATGGGAACAAAGTGATATGTAAGGAGATGAATGATAACCATGGGCTGTTGGGAATAGGGGGTTGAGGTTACAGTTAAATCAGCCGGAATTTTGTAAAATGGCAGAGCAGACTTGAAGGTACCAAATGGACTATCTCCATAATTTGTTATGTTCATGTGTAACAAGTGTAACTCTACAAGCGTGTTAAAGGTTGACAGAAGATTCTATCTAAACCAAAACAAGTTACTACATTGAATGGTCATTGACCCAAAATGTTAACTTTGTTCCTTTTCCCACTGATGGTGTCTGACCTGTTGTGAGCTCACTTCATTTTCTGTCTCTCCCCCCCCAGTATAACATGACAAATAGATCAAGAGGTATAAAACTGACTGGTTGGCAAAACTGGCTTACATAGTTAATTTGAGGTTTGAGAAGTCAAGAACTCAAAGACAATTTTTCTCTGACTATGAGCTGTCATAAACTAACCTGGCCCTGGGAAATAATTTTCTCATTACTGTATCTAATTAGGCTTGACGTTTCAGCATTCACTGTTTTACAGATTTCCAGCAATAGCAGATTAAAAAAAAATTGTGGGTTGTGCAATGTGTTTCATTCCGAAATTCATTAGTCATGTTCTCGTTACCGAGCAAGATCAACTAAGGCACAAATAGTTAGAAGTAAGGACCATTTATTGACTGTGCTGTCTGTGCTAGCATTTGACAAATGACAAATAATTATGTTGTTTAGCCCGCACACATATTGTACCTCTTGGAGCAGAATCCAAAATTGCGTTGATGATGTGGCTGATATAGTTGAAAGGAAGATAGATCTGGGGCTGATACATATAATCACCTCAGATTTATGTGTAAGTCTCAACCTTGTGTTGGTTGTTAGCTGTTAGTCGTCCTGGATGTTGAGAGTATTGTTCTTTCATATCCCTTTTCCAGACACAAAATTAACATCTCTTAATAGATTGTAGTTGCTGGAAAATGGAGCAACAAACAATCTGCCAGAGGAACTCAGCTGGTTGAGCAATATGTGTGGGTGGACAAGAACAGCCAGTGTTTCGACCCAAAATGTTGACCATTCCTTTCCACCCACAGATGTTGCTTGACCCACTGAGTTCCTCCAGTAGATTATTTGTATCTCTTAACAGTTTATACTATATATTGGAATAAACGGTATATTTATCCCACCAAACACAATTTTGTTTTGTAGAGGTATGAGAAAAACTGAATTCATACAACAAATATTGAATTCATGCTGCTTAGATACATAAATCATTTCAAACCATTTTTTGTCCACTCTCAATACTTAATTATGATACGCTAATGAATCTGCACACCTATATCTTGAGAAAGGTATTGGGTAGCTAATCATGAATAGCTTGAGCATTTTAATACATTTCTAAATAAAACACATTGTACATATATGGAAATAAAAATAAATTGTTAGAACATCTAGATTGTAAGTACAGAAGATAATATGGTAGTATAAAGAATACAATATTTTGACTGAGGCATTTCCATGTGTGTAGGACATCAGGAATGAATAACATACTGAAATAACATGTACACTGTCAGGAGCGTTTACTGGATTAGGATACATTTTTGTTCCCTTTTCCCATATCAAGGGCAATTAAGTTAAGTTTAGCAACTGCTTCACATGAGAAATAAATCAGTACACACCAGGAACTGGAATAAAAGCAGAAAATGTTGGAAATACCCCATTAGGTAAAATTACATAAATGGAGAGACGGAACTCTAATATGTATTTAAGTTTGACATAGTTAAGAGTGCAAATAATAGAAGCAGGAGGAGATCATCGTCCTTTTTAAGCCTGCTCCACTAACGAATAATATCATGGCTGATCCTCCAGCAGAAGTATAGTTACTGTTCTTGCCCTCACTCCCATGTGATCCAAAAATCCCTCAATCCCAGTTTAGAAAGTAATCAAAGCTTGAACTTTCACAGCTCTCTGAAGTAAAGAATTTCAAAGATTGACAATACACAAAGAAATGAAATTTCTGCACCTCTTCTCTTAAATTGCCAACCCCATTTCCAAAGACTGTGCCATGGCCTTTTATCCTGAGACCAACTCATAAACTTCTGACAGAAAGAGAATATCTTTCATAAGTCCAAAAATTCAATCAAGTACCTTTCAACATTATGTGATTGAAAGTTGACCTAAATCAGAGGGAAGACCATTTTGGGGTCATTTCACATTGCTCCAAAATATCAATTGGATGTTTTCTAGTAAAATACACATTTATATGCGAGAAACAACTTCTTTGTCAGTTTGCAATGGCTGACATAATTTAGGAGCATTGTAGGGAACATAGATCATTGTCCTAAGTGCAACCATCATTGGGTAGCCTGCACAATTAGTATTTAATAATGCAGTGCTAGGAATTGGACCCCTTCTTTTGATTTAACTCCATTATCTCAACATAAACCCAACCTCCACTTCCGCACAATACATCTCCCACAAGTCCCAGGCATCAAACCTCCTGATCCTCTAATGCCTCAGTGATCCTTAGTCCTCAAACCCCCAATCCATTGATGAACTGATCCTTCAATGCCCCACCTGCCTTGCAGAACTATCACACTTAACAAGGCCTCGTGATTATTAAGAGCCATGCGGCCACAAAGGATTAATGAGGATGTGGGTTAGTGTGCCATCTAAATGAGGGGATTAATGAGGAGACAGTAAGGCAGGCACCAGGTCTGGGGCTGATCAACTTATTGTTTGTAGGTGTTGAGATTTTTCAGAGAGATGTGTTCAGGGACTGCAAAGATCCACATCATTCAAGCAAGCTATAAAGAATACATTGTCAGCTTACTCAAGACAAGAAATGTACACTAGAAATTATTCATTTCTAAAATCACTGCTGTCTGTGATACTTAAAAAAATAACCTGATTAATATGTAAATGGAGGCTTAAATGCAAAATTCATGAGAAGAAATTGTACATTTCCTCATTGGGTATTGCCTGGAACCAATGTGCCTGAATTGCATCACAGCAAGATGGATCCTTTTTTAAGAAGTTCCTGTTTTGTAAGCATCAGTGATTGTCTCCCACTTCACCTCCTAAATTAAGCATTATTCCAGTTTCCTCCATCCCTTCATAACACTTCAGATCTCACTCTAAAAATTAACTGTCCATTGAACTTCTGGTTTCACTTTATCTTCCTTTGAGTATAAGAGCAGGGAGGTTCTACTGCAGTTGTACAGGGTCTTGGTGAGACCACACCTGGAGTATTGCATACAGTTTTGGTCTCCTAATCTGAGGAAAGACATTCTTGCCATAGAGGGATTACAGAGAAGGTTCACAAGACTGATTCCTGGGATGGCGGGACTTTCATATGAAGAAAGACTGGATAGACTCGGCTTTTACTCGCTAGAATTTAGAAGATTGAGGGGGATCTTATAGAAACTTACAAAATTCTTAAGGGGTTGGACAGGCTAGATGCAGGCAGATTGTTCCCGATGTTGGGGAAGTCCAGAACAAGGGGTCACAGTTTAAGGATAAGGGGGAAGTCTTTTAGGACCGAGATGAGAAAAACATTTTTCACACAGAGAGTGGTGAATCTGTGGAATTCTCTGCCACAGAAGTAGTTGAGGCCAGTTCATTGGCTATATTTAAGAGGGAGTTAGATGTGGCCCTTGTAAAAGGGATCAGAGGGTATGGAGAGAAGGCAGGTACAGGGTACTGAGATGGATGATCAGCCATGATCATATTGAATGACGGTGCAGGCTCGAAAGGCCAAATGGCCTACTGCACCTATTTTCTGTTTCTATGTTTCCTATATCTTCTTTCACCTTCACTATTCTGCCCCTGGGTATCTAGTCTCCTCCACTTAACTGTAATTCTGTGACTCCTTTGCCTCCTTCCCAGTGTTCTGATGTCCAATACTCCCAATCCTTCCACCCATTCTTGATTTTCTGATGACCAGAATCTCCCCTCAGGCTTCACTGACCATTGTAGACAATAGACAATAGGTGCAGGAGTAGGCCATCCGGCCCTTGGAGCCAGCACCGCCATTCAATGTGATCATGGCTGATCATCCCCAATCAGTACCCCGTTCCTGCCTTCTCCCCATATCCCCTGACTCCGCTATCTTTAAGAGCCCTATCTACCTCTCTCTTCAAAGAATCCAGAGAACCAGCCTCCACTGCCTTCTGAGGTAGAGAATTCCACAGACTCACAACTCTCTGTGAGAAAAAGTGTTTCCTCGTCTCCGTTCTAAATGGTTTACCCCTTATTCTTAAAGTGTGGCCCCTGGTTCTGGACTCCCCCAACATCGGGAACATGTTTCCTGCCTCTAGCGTGTCCAAACCGTTAATAATATTATATGTTTCAAGTAGATACCCTCTCATCCTTCTAAACTCCAAAGTATACAAGCCCAGCCGCTCCATTGTCTCAGCATATGGTAGTCCCGCCATCCCGGGTATTAACCTAGTAAACCTACGCTGCACTCCCTCAATAGCAAGAATGTCCTTCCTCAAATTAGGGGACCAAAACTGCACACAATACTCCAGGTGTGGTCTCACTAGGGCCCTATACAACTGCAGAAGGACCTCTTTGCTCCTACTTCCCCTTATCCCAACTTTACTCCATTTAGATAGTAATCTGCCTTCCTGTTTTTGCTATCAAAGTGGATAACCTCACATTTATCCACATTAAACTGCATCTGCCATGCATCTGCCCACTCACCCAACCTGTCCAAGTCACCCTGCATTCTCATAGCATCCTCCTCACAGTTCACACTGCCACCCATCTTTGTGTCATCTGCAAATTTGCTAATGTTACTTTGAATCCCTTCATCTAAATCATTGATGTATATTGTAAATAGCTGCGGTCCCAGCACGGAGCCTTGCAGTACCTCACTAGTCACTGCCTGCCATTATGAAAGGGATCCGTTAATCCCTACTCTTGTTTCCTGTCTGCCAACCAATTTTCTATCCATGTCAGCACTCTACCCCCAATACCATGTGCCCTAATTTTGCCCACTAATCTCCTATGTGGGACCTTATCAAATGCTTTCTGAAGCTTTTATTATCCTCCTTTATATTCTTGGCTAGCTTACCAGTTCATACCTCATCTTTTCTCCCCATATTGCTTTTTTAGTTATCTTCTGTTGCTCTTTAATTGTGTTCCTTTTGCTTCAATACTGTTATCTTCCATCATTGGTGATTATGGGGGTAAGGCCTACTAACTGATTTATGTAGTGCTCAAGGTTTGTGGGTGGAATGCAAGCGATACTTTAAATATGATTCATCTTTTAACAATAGGCTCCCATTCAAGCCACCCACACAATGTTTCTTCAATACATTTTTTCACAAATTGGTGAATTTCAAGCCCAATGTAATGTCATTACATTGTAATGAGATCACAATAATCCTTATTAATTACAAAACATATAACAAAAAATTATGAACATAAAAATTATAACATTCTGCTAATTAGAGAAGTAATATAATTATGAATACTGAATTATTTTATTTTGTCTTCTCCTCTAATGGAGTCCCCAGTACCTAATTGGCAGTACCTAATCCATTCTTCCTTGATTAGCCTCTTTGCCTTGTAGTTCCATGCTATTTTTTGCTAAAAGAAAATCACATCCAGGGCTCCAAATCTCTCCCTTGTTTGGTCGACTACTAGTAAAAAAAACTCTGATAATATGGTTATCTAACTATTCAGAAATCCGAATGTCATGGCATCTGGTGAGCCAGGTGATGTTTGCCACATTCCCCATCTCTGACCATGGCCCCAGTTCCTGCGCTCCCGAGCACTCAGCCTGACTCTAGTTTCTGTAACCTCATCCGTTCATCGGGGCCTCCATTGCTGCATTTTCTTGAATCTCACTTTGTTTTGTTGGCCACGCTCTGCTGGTTCTATTTCCCTTGGTTTCATTAAACTTACCAGGGCCTCCTATCCAGTGCTCCCCTTAAAATTACTTGGTTCATTGGAAAAAAATATTATTCTATTATGTAACATATTAATACAATAATTGGAAGGTTTGTTAGTCCAGCAGCATCAAAATGCCAGATTACTGTAAGATTTCTTTCACGGGAGCCAGCCCATAAGGAATTTAAATTCCTCAGTGCATATTTAGAAGTTTATTTCCTCCCATCCTAGTCCAGGTTTGTGGAAGACAATAGTCTGGATTTACAGGCAGTATTGCTGGCAAAGTTGTGGCATTTTGGTTCAAATATAGAAATCCTAAACTTATATTCCACATGGTGCTCAGCAGTGGGGGTGGATTTGTTAAGATTCCTCAACATTTATGCCTAGAAATGTGTTATTGGATGATGTGCCCGATTAGACCTAGGATTCCATTGATTTCCATGGAGATCTTTTTTTTAAATTAAATGTTTAATGTTTAAGAAGGAACTGCAGATGCTGGAAAAATCGAAGGTAGACAAAAATGCTGGAGAAACTCAGCGGGTGAGGCAGCATCTATGGAGCGAAGGAATAGGTGACGTTTCGGGTGGAGACCCTTCTTCAGACTGATGGCAGGCCATCAGCTATATTCACACTTTATTTATGTAGCTGTGGTGCAGAGATTTAGCAGCTCGTTTTGGAGTAGTCTGAGACCGAGTCAAATTTGCTGGTAAAACTTCGACTTATTAATTACTTTAAATTTGTTTTCTATTCTGATTTGAAATCATTTTCAAAGCTTGCATTCATTTCAGGGTAAAAAGCAATGCAATTATTTAAACCTAATTCTATTGCTAATAAACCCTGCTTAACAGCTTTCTATTCAGAGACGCATAGTTTGTGAAACTCCCTGCTGCCCATGCCGATAAAGTATTGCCAACTGTGTTTATGCCAGGGTACACAAAATTGCTGGGGAAACTCAGCGGGTGCAGCAGCATCTATGGAGCGAAGGAAATAGGCGACGTTTCGGGCCGAAACCCTTCTTCAGACTGATGGGGGGTGGGGAAAGAAAGAAGGAAAAGGGGAGGAGGAGGAGGAGCCCGAGGGCGGGCGGATGGGAGGGTGGGAGGAGACAGCTAGAGGGTTAAGGAAGGGGAGGAGACAGTTTATGCCAGTTTGGTTCCTAGTTCTAAAGCATTTGGGACCCTCCAGCCTTGAATCATATGTGGAGTAGCTTACTTTTTGTTTTAGATCATGCTTCTAATATGGGTCTGCAATAGCATGAGGACAATACTGGAAACTTAAAACTGGAAAAGATTGGCAGTAAATAGATAAATCTAGACAGTGGAGATAAAGCTTAACATATCACTTGGTCATTTCATTGTGTGTATGTGCGCGTAATTTTAAACATAAAATAACCATTTACTGTGAATACCCAGACATTTGCTGAGACAGATAATTTGTTGAGCATGATCTGCTGTGTCATTTGTCTCGTATGCCATTTAAATAAGTGCCTGATTTAAAAAAACTCAGCAGCATTGTTGTGCTGCCTGTTATTTGAGCTATGTGGAACATAGAGAATCAGCTGGTGTAGGCCTTCATTGATATGGAAATAACTGGAATTTCCCACCCAACAGAAATCTTCCACAGTAATGCCCAGCAATTGGTTGCTCGAACTTCCTGTAAGAATTGTGTTTCTGTTCTTGAATGTTTTGCATGTGGTTTTTAAACCAGTCTCGTTTTCACCTGCTGCCATTTACACAACAATTGTACAGAACACGCAATTCATTGTAAGCTGTTGTTTATCCACACTGAGACAATTGCTAAACCAAATGCAACTCCTCAAAACACTATGACGTGGATATCTAAAAAAATATTGTTCAATAAGAAATCTAAATTTGGTTGTGATGCAGCTTCACTAACAGCTTAGAAGGTAAACATTAATTAAGTCATTGTAGTTTCATAATTAACTGATCAAATCATTAATTATTCTTTCTTTTTCATACAGAGGTCAAGTTGAAGGGGCGGCCTGCATGTATGAGGATGGTTAAAGCATTTCGTTACTATTTTCAACATCCATGGAGTCGGCTGATCGTGGCTTACTTGGTGACTTTCTTCAATTTCCTCATTTTTGCTGAAGATCCTATTTCTCACAGTCAGACTCCAGCCATTGTAATCGTTGTTGGGAATTGCTTTTCCTTCGTGGCAAATAAATACCCTGGAGGAGGATGGAACTTCCTAAAAGTCCTGCTATGGTTGCTGGCTATTGTTACTGGCCTCTTTGCAGGAAAATTCCTCTTCCATCAGCTCATGTTTGGTAAGTTAAAGCCAAACCTTCCTGAAACCTGTATGGTTGTTATGGAAACCACATTGGGGCCTGTCATGTGAGAAATATGTTTTTAAAAGGCATCTGCTGGAAATCAGAAATAAAAATAGGAAAGGTGGGAAATACTCAGCAGGTCGGGCAGCAATAGTGAAAGAGAAACAGAATGAACATTGAGGTTGAAATTCCTTTGTCACCATGAGAAAAGCGAGAAAACAAGTTAGTTTTACATTGCAGGGAGGGTGGAAGGAATGGATGGGTCAAGGTACAATATCTGACAGGATGACACCAATGTTGCCTTGGGGATAAGCTGCTTAAAAAGTTGTATTTTGTAAATATATGATGCCTCATTTGTGGATTTTTATTTTGCTTGAGCTTTTTAAAAGGCACTGTGGTAATCTAAAACCATTTCTTCTGGTTCAGTCTACAGAATTAAAATTCTTGCTCAAATTTTAAATTATTACATTTTTGAGCAGTTCAGGTTGCTAGAAAAATATTCTTAATTTTGTGACTGTAAATACACTATAAATTTTAAGGGTTCAGATCTATCTTAAAATGTGAGTTGAATTTGGCTATTTATTTGCAATGTAAATATTTGTATTCTAATTAAATTTATGCCACATTCATTTCATTAATATGACAGTAGATGCTGTCAATTTTACTAAAATCATTTAAAATTGCTACATTTAAAATAGGTGTGCTCTCAACTCTTGTCCATTGAAAATAAACTGTTTTTCTTAAAGGTGTATGGAAGCTATAAAGAAAGTTCTATTACCTAATGTTTGGAGTGATAGCTTTAAACATAGTCTAACTTTAGAGGTTTTGTGTTTATTAACCATATAACCATATAACAATTACAGCACGGAAACAGGCCATCTCGGCCCTACAAGTCCGTGCCGAACAACTTTTTTCCCTTAGTCCCACCTGCCTGCACTCATACCATAACCCTCCATTCCCTTCTCATCCATATGCCTATCCAATTTATTTTTAAATGATACCAACGAACCTGCCTCCACCACTTCCACTGGAAGCTCATTCCACACCGCTACCACTCTCTGAGTAAAGAAGTTCCCCCTCATGTTACCCCTAAACTTCTGTCCCTTAATTCTGAAGTCATGTCCTCTTGTTTGAATCTTCCCTATTCTCAAAGGGAAAAGCTTGTCCACATCAACTCTGTCTATCCCTCTCATCATTTTAAAGACCTCTATCAAGTCTCCCCCTTAACCTTCTGCGCTCCAGAGAATAAAGACCTAACATTCAACCTTTCTCTGTAACTTAGTTGTTGAAACCCAGGCAACATTCTAGTAAATCTCCTCTGTACTCTCTCTATTTTGTTGACATCCTTCCTATAATTGGGCGACCAAAATTGTACACCATACTCCAGATTTGGTCTCACCAATGCCTTGTACAATTTTAACATTACATCCCAGCTCCTATACTCAATGCTCTGATTTATAAAGGCTAGCATACCAAAAGCTTTCTTTACCACCCTATCTATATGAGATTCCACCTTCAAGGAACTATGCACGGTTATTCCCAGATCCCTCTGTTCAACTGTATTCTTCAATTCCCTACCATTTACCATGTACGTCCTATTTTGATTTGTCCTGCCAAGGTGTAGCACCTCACATTTATCAGCATTAAACTCCATCTGCCATCTTTCAGCCCATTCTTCCAAATGGCCTAAATCACTCTGTAGACTTTGGAAATCCTCTTCATTATCCACAACACCCCCTATCTTGGTATCATCTGCATACTTACTAATCCAATTTACCACACCTTCATCCAGATCATTGATGTACATGACAAACAACAAAGGACCCAACACAGATCCCTGAGGCACCCCACTAGTCACCTGCCTCCAACCCGACAAACAGCCATCCACCATTACCCTCTGGCTTCTCCCATTCAGCCACTGTTGAATCCATCTTGCTACTCCTGCATTTATACCCAACAGTTGAACCTTCTTAACCAACCTTCCATGAGGAACCTTGTCAAAGGCCTTACTAAAGTCCATATAGACAACATCCACTGCTTTACCCTCGTCAATTTCCCTAGTAACCTCTTCAAAAAATTCAAGATTAGTCAAACATGACCTTCCAGGCACAAATCCATGTTGACTGTTCCTAATCAGACCCTGTTTATCCAGATGCGTATATATATTATCTCTAAGTATCTTTTCCATTAATTTGCCCACCACTGAAGTCAAACTAACAGGTCTATAATTGCTAGGTTTACTCTTAGAACCCTTTTTAAACAATGGAACAACATGCGCAATACGCCAATCCTCGGGGACTATTCCCGTTTCTAATGACATTTGAAATATTTCTGTCATAGCCCCGGCTATTTCTACACTAACTTCCCTCAATGTCCTAGGGAATATCCTGCCAGGACCTGGAGACTTATTGACTTTTATATTTTTCAAAAGTGTCAGTACTTCTTTTACTTTGAAACTCATAGTATCGATAGCTACTCTACTAGTTTCCCTTACCTCATATAATTCAATATCCTTCTCCTTGGTGAATACCGAAGAAAATAAATTGTTCAATATCTCCCCCATCTCTTTTGGCTCTGCAGATAGCTGTCCACTCTGTCTCTCCAATGGACCAATTTTATCCCTCGTTATCCTTTTGCTATTAATATAGCTGTAGAAACCCTTTGGATTTACTTTCACCTTACTTGCCAAAGCAACCTCATATCTTCTTTTAGCTTTTCTAATTTCTTTCTTAAGATTCTTTTTACATCCCTTATACTCCTCAAGCACCTCATTTACTTCATGCTGCCTATAATTATTGTATATCTCCCTCTTTTTCCGAACAAGATGTCCAATTTCCCTTGAAAACCAGGGCTCTTTCCAATTTTTACTGTTTCCTTTCAACCAAACAGGAGCATAAAGATTCTGCACTCTTAAAATTTCCCCTTTAAATGTCCTCCATTTCTCTTCTACATCCTTCCCATAAAACAAAATGTCCCAGTTCACTCCTTTTAAATCATTTCGCATCTCATCAAAGTTAGCCTTTCTCCAATCAAAAATCTCAACCCTAGGTCCAGTTCTGACCCTCTCCATAATTATATTGAAACTAATGGTATTGTGATCACTGGACCCGAAGTGCTCCCCAACGCATACCTCCGCCACCTGTCCCATCTCATTTCCTAACAGGAGGTCCAGCACTGCCCCTCCTCTAGTAGGTACCTCTATGTATTGCTGCAAAAAACTATCCTGCACACATTTTACAAACTCCAAACCATCCAGCCCATTTACAGAATGTGTTTCCCAGTCTGTGTGTGGAAAGTTGAAATCTCCCACAATCACTACCTTGTGCTTACTACTAATATCTGCTATCTCCTTACATATTCTCGTTCCCCATTTGGCGGTCTATAATACACCCCTATAAGTGTTGCTACACCTTTCCCACTTCTCAGTTCCACCCAAATAGCCTCCCTAGATGAGCCCTCCAATCTATCCTGCCAAAGCACTGCTGTAATATCTTCCCTGACTAGCAATGCTGTAATATCTTCCCTGACTAGCAATGCAACACCTCCACCTCTTGCCCCTCCAATTCTATCACACCTGAAGCAACGAAATCCTGGAATATTTAGTTTCCAATCACAGCCCTCCTGCAACCATGTTTCACTGATCGCCACAACATCATACTTCCAGGTGTCTATCCAGACTAAGCTCATCCACCTTTCTTACAATGCTCCTAGCATTAAAATATGAACATTTAAGAAACACCCCACCTCTTATTCTCTGTTTATTTCCTTTTTTTTCTTTCTCCTCGTGTCCGAGTGCCTCCCTTTTCTGCTTCCTGCCTCCCATTCTGTCTTCTAGCTTTCTCTATTTGAGTCCCTCGCCCCAACCATTCTAGTTTAAAGTCTCCCCAGTAGCCTTTGCAAATTTCCCCAGCCAGGATATTGGTCCCCCTCGGGTTCAAGTGCAACCCATCCTTTCTGTACAGGTCCCACCTTCCCCAAAAGAAGTCCCAATGATCCAGAAACTTGAATCCCTGCCCTCTGCACCAGTCTTTCAGCCACGCATTTATCCTCCACCTCGCTCCATTCCTACTCTCACTGTCGCGTGGCACAGGTAGTAATCCTGAGATTGTTACCTTTTTGGTCAGGGCCGGATTTATCTATAAACTAGACAAGCTTAAGCTTAAGGCCTCGAGGTCTAGGGGGGCCTCCGGCCAAGGCAGAACACCTACCGTTCAACTCTGGGCGGCCCCCCTCTCTATATCTCTCTCTCCATCTCCCCCCGCTATCCGTGTCCGGGCCGCCGGGCTCCGCTCGCTCCTCATCCGCCGACACGGCAGGCCGCCTTGCACATGCGCACAACCACGGCCAGCACATCATCGACCGCCCTGCGCATGCGCACTGCAACGGCAACTGGTCGGCGCTGGGCACTTTCTCCCTCGCTTTGAATTGTGAGTGATTTGGCCGCCATGGCTGTCCGGTCGCGGGGGGCCTCACAAGTGGAACAGCCTCTCTTCATCTAAATCCGGCACTGTTTTTGGTCCTTTTCCTTAACTCTCCTCCCAACTCCCTAAATCCTCCCTTCAGGACCTCTTCCCTTTTTTTACCTATGTCATTGGTACCTATATGTACCACGACCTCAGGCTCCTCTCCCTCTGATTTCAGGATATCTTGGATGCGTTGAGACGCGTCCGAGACCTTGGCACCAGGGAGTCAGACCACCATCCTGGTCTCCCGACTGCGTCCACAGAACCGCCTATCCGACCCCCTAACAATAGAGTCCCCAATTACTATTGCCCTCTTCTTTTTGTCCCTACCTTTCGGAGCAACAGGGCCGGTCTCTGTGCTGGAGGCCCATCCGCTGTCGCTACCCCCGGGCAGGCTGTCACCCCCATCCGTACTCAAACAGGAGTACTTATTTGCAAGGTGTACCGACATTGGAGTACTCACTCGTTCCTGCCTCTGCCCCTTGCCCTTCCTTAGCGTGACCCACATGTCTCTCTCCCGTGGTTTTGGAGTGACCACCTCCCTATCACTCCCCTCTATGACCTCCTCACTCTCCCTGACCAGACAGAGGTCATCGAGCTGCTGCTCCAGGATCCTAATACGGCCCCTTAGGAGCCCCATCTCGCTGCACCTGGTGCAGATGTGGACGTCTGGAGGGCCATCCAACACCATGACCTCCCACATCTGACATCCAGAACAGTACACTGCTCTGGCTGTCATTCTCCCGCCTTACCCTGGATCCGATACAAGTATAATACAAAGAAACTGCTGGGAGAAATCAGCAGGTATCTGACTCACAAACAGCTGCTCCCTCTTGACCTTTAAACTGCACCTTCATTATATAAACAAAAAGCACTGTACCTTTTGCCCACTGTACCCTTAGCTCACTGTACCTTTACTAAAGCACTGTACCTTTAGCCCACTGTACCCTTGGCTCACTGTACCTTTACTAAAGCACTGTACCTTTAGCCCACTGTACCCTTAGCTCACTGTACCTTTACTAAAGCACTGTACCTTTAACCAGAAAGCAGAAATGCTAACCTGAGGTTGCACCCAATCAGCTGCTTCCACCAATCAGTGGCTTCCACCAGAAACCTCCCTCTGGAGAGTTTATTCTACTACATTTCCAAGAAGGCCAGCATGTGAATACATTAGTTTGATGTCAACAAGCAGTATATATTTATTATTTTATTTTGTGACCCTTTAAGGAAATCAGCAGTTGCTTTTTACGTGTCGATCCTTTTCATTATTGATACATGCACTGGGAAAGGGTTTGTTACTGGCTTTAATTATAAATCAGTTCACGTGGCTTCTGGGCAGAGGAAATTGGAGATACAAGTAAATTACCAGGTGCAGATATGAAATATTTATTTTGAAGCATGTAATTAGGACAATATACAGTGTTTACTGTGTGAATGAATGGAGATGTTCATTTACTACAACGCTGACTTATCAACAGTGTGTAGTTTTGAGGCAGTACATCTATGTTTTTTAGAAAGGTGTTCTATAAGAAATGGAATTTAGAGGACCATGCAGATTAAACGGGCAAAATCTATTCTTGAAAGCAGGGCTGCTGGGATTTTTTTCTTTGGAGCATAGGGTAATTCTGATGGGTCTCTTGCTTATTCAAAATCTGTGTCATCCCAATTCCTGTTTCATAGGATGGAAGTCAAGTTCAGCACAAGTGTTTTTTCTTTCTTCATACATTAATCTCATGGGTTTTACAGTTCACTCTGGTAACTGGAAATGGGTGCCATATTCAATACTGGTGTGTCTGGCTTCAATGTGATGTGTATAATTGAAATACATTAGCACTCAATTTACTTTACTAGTTCTCATTCTGTAATATTGCATTAGGTTAATCGTTAAGTCTATGATCATTTGCAGCTAGTTTGCAACTGCTAACCTAACTAAACTAAGTAGTAGGTCAAAAAACTCTCCAATTTCTCAGATATGAGTGTCCACATTGCTGAGTTAGATACATTGCAAAATAATCGCTGAGTAATTCATTATTTTTAGTAGAAAATTGAGTTTAAATTTACAGAAATCAACTATTATTTGGAGTATTGTGTGCATTTTTGGCCACACGATTTCAGGAAGGATATGGAAGCTTTGGGAAAAGTGTCAAGGAGGTTTACCTGAATAATGTCTGGATTAGAGGGTATTGAGACTTGAGACTCTTGAAAGGCGCCCATAAATAAAATGTATTATTATTATTATTATTGGCTACAGGGGGAGGTTGGACAGACTTGAATTGTTTTCTCGGGAAGGTTGGAATTTGTAGGGAGACTCGAAAGAAGTATATAAAATTATGAGAAGCATAGATAAAGTAGACAATCAGAATCTATTTCCTAGGATGAAATTATCAAATCCTAGGAGACATAGCTTTAAGGTGAGAGGGGAAATGTTTTAACAATAAGGGTGGTGAGTTGCTTGGAACAGATTGCTGGAGGTTGTGGAAGCAGATACAATAGTGACATTTAAGAGACTTTTGTATAGGCATATGGATATGATGGCAATGTAGGCATTATTTGCAGTCAAATAAGCATCATGTTTGGCACAGACTGGACTACACTTCTTCCCACCCGGCTTCCTGTAAGGATTCCATCACCTACTCCCAATTACTCCGTCTACGCCGCATCTGCACCCAGGATGAGGTGCTCCACACCAGGGCATCGGAAATATCCTCATTCTTCAGAAACGGGGGTACCCTCTTCTACCATAGATGAGGCTCTCATCAGGGTCTCTTCTATACCCCGTGACTCTACTCTCACTCCCCACCCCCCCACTCGTAACAAGGGCAGAGTCCCCCTTGTCCTCACCTTCCACCCTACCAGCCGCCACGTACAACAAATAATCCTCCGCCATTTTCGCCACCTCCAACGTGCCCCACCACTTACCACATCTTCCCATCTCCTCCCCTGTCTGCTTTCCGCAGAGACCGCTCCCTCTGTAACTCCCTGGTCAATTCGTCCCTTCCCACCCCCTCTCCGGGCACTTTCCCTTGCAACCGCAAGAAATGCTACACTTGTCGCTTTACCTCCCCTCTTGACTCCATTCAAGGACCCAATCAGTCTTTCCAGGTGCGGCAGAGGTTCACCTGCACCTCCTCCAACCTCATCTATTGCATCCGCTGCTCTAGATGTCATGTTGCTCTACATCGGTGAGATCAAGCGTAGGCTTGGCGATCACTTCGCTGAACACCTCTGCTCGGTTCGCAATAACCAACCTGATCTCGCGGTGGCTCAGCACTTCACCTCCCCCTCCCATTTCGAATCTGACCTTTCTGTCCTCGGCCTCCTCCATGGCCAGAGTGAGGACCACTGTAAATTGGAGGAGCAGCACCTCATATTTCGCTTGGGCAGTTTGCACCCAAGCGGTATGAAAATTGACTTCTCTAATGTCAGGTAGTCTTTATTTTCTCCTCCTCTTCTCAGCTCTCCCTCAGCTTCTCCTCTTCCTTTCTTCTTCCCGCACCCTCCCCCCCTCACATCTGTCTGACGAAGGGTTTTGGCTCAAAACGTTGCCTATTTCCTTTGCTCCATTGATACTGCCTCACCCGCTGAGTTTCTCCAGCATTTTTGTCTATGTTTGATTTTCCAGCATCTGCAGTTCTTTCTTATGTTTGGCGCAGCCATTATGGGCCGGAAGGCCTGTTCTGGTACTGTATTGTTTGTTTTTTGTTCTATTATCTGTTGCTTATTTGCTTTAATCTCATTTTGTGCCTGTCCCCTGAGATTTACAAGGATACCTTGCCTTAAAGTTGTGTACCAGCCAATAATGTGAACTTTCATGTATGTTTTAACTGGATCTGCCTATTCCACAACTCACTTAACTGATATTTATAAATTAGTTTAATATAGGCCATTCTCATTGTTGTTCTTAATTAATATTTCTGTGATATTATGTGTCTGCAAATTGATGTTATCCTGAAGGCATTCATCTGCCCTGAAGATGAATCACAGTTAATCTTTCAGGGAAATGACCTTTCTTTAACAAGCATAGGTCTAGGAAAAATGAAGTGGCAGAAAAAGAAAATCTTTGATTAGTTTGAGGGCATGAGTGATCAAATGAAAAGAGCTTTGTAAGTTCAAGGCAAAAGAGCAATAGTGCAGCATTTAGTGCTGCTATCTCATTGTTCCAGTGACAGAGATTCAGTTCTGACTTTGGATGCTGTCTTTGTAGGTTAATTAACAAGTTCAAATTACCACCTGGTATAAGTAGGTGGCAAAGTAATGAATGGATGGGCAAATAAATTGCAGGGAATCAAGGAAATTAGGAAGGGAATGGGACTTATTGCTATGTTGAGAGCTGCATCGGCCTGATGAGCTGAATGGCCGCTTTCTGTGTCATAATATGTAAGTGTTGAAGAAATTAATGATAGTTGAGGGGTTTTGAAATTATAACAGCAGATCCTTTACCATGGCCTCAGAAAATGGGATCAACATTATATTAAAATGGAACAATTGTAAAATACCTTAGTACCTTAGTAATATTCTTAGTACCCAGATTTTGCCCTGGTGTTCTGCTTTCACATTATTTTTCACTACACTATCATTCCTTTTGTTATATAGGTATTCTAGTTATCACTATATCATTAACTTTTTCCATGTTTTTCCATCTGTACTCTATCACCATTCTGCTGAAAAGTCATCAACCTGAAACATTATTTCTGATTTCCTCTTCACACTTGCTACCTGATATGTTAGTTGCTTCTGTATACTTTTCTGATTTGCAGCATGTGCAATTTTATTTTTATTGTAAGTGTAAGTTGTGAGTTTTGACAAATATATTTTATCACCCATCTTAAAAATGGGTACAATTTTACTCCAATCCATGTTGATTCCCTTACAATGATGATCACCACTTTTTGTTCTGAATCTCTGTTAAAATCCTCTAATATATGCCCATTGGAGTTTATATATTACATTGTACGAGGATTAAGTTGCATCCATCCCTTTAGAGAATTAACTTGGAAGACTTTTCAATTGTAATACCTTAATATGAATGATTGACTCTTTACACAAAATTTGCTGATTCATTAGTTATAAAACTTAACAATATACAATGGGATGAATAGGCTGAATCGGATCCCACAGCCCAGATCCCTCACGACAGTGGTCAACTAACTTTGCTTATGCGGATGTGGAGGACTGTCAAGCTGAACCTCTGCATTTGAGAGTCATGATAAAAGGCAGGGCCGGCTATGAAAGGCAAGTAGGCTTTCAAGTTGGTGAACTGCTGAGGTCCCACTCCTGGAACACATTGCTGGCCTTCGACATCTTGCTGTTGTCAATGACGCTTGAACTGTTTTTAATGATAGTTGAGGGGTTGATAAAACAAGTACATTTAACATTCTGTACTGCATTGAATATAATGATACAGGCTGTCAAAGTCAGGATAGAATTCTCAAATTATAATTTTTTGACTATGAAGGACCAGAAATGGTAACAATCTTGCTGTAAGATTGATAAGACCTCCTGCTTTAAGAGTTCACTTCCAGAAGAATACTTAACAATTTTGTGATGGACCTAGGTCGTTTTAAAATAGCTACACAGTGACTATTGCTTGGTTTTGGGCCTATTTGGCCTTGGTTTTATCTTCCTGTTGGGTTTCCTTGAAATAAGAGCATTCAATTTTCCTGCTGTTTCCAGCAAATGTGTTGAGTTGGAATGCAATGGATATTAAAACAATGAAATAAACACACAATGTAGCTTCAAAGGGGCTTTCTTATGATCCCGGAGCTGCTTGGTATTTTCTCTGCATATTGGTACCAACTTAATTTATACACAGCTCTCTGGAAACCGGTGGGGTTCCTTTTGGTCACTCAACTTGTTATGCCTGTTGAGGTGAGTGGTCACATCAAATGGTTAACATTTTTCCATTCAGGAGCAACAAACATTCAAACTTCGAAATGTTTCCTAGTATATGTTCTTACTTTAAGAAGGAACTGCAGATGCTGGAAAATCAAAGGAAGAAAAAGGAAGAGGAGCCAAGGGCTGAGGGAGAGCTAAGGGGAGGAGACAGCAAGGGCTACCGGAAATTGGAGAATTCAATGTTTATGCCACTAGGGTGCAGACTGCCCAAGCGGAATATGAGGTGCTGCTCCTCCAATTTCTGGTGGTACTCACTCTGGCCATGGAGGAGGCCCAGGACAGAGAGGTCTGATTCAGAATGGGAGGGCGAGTTGAAGTGCTGAGCCACCGGGAGGTCAGGTGGGTTAATGCGGACCGAGCGGAGGTGTTAGGCGAAACGATCGCCAAGCCTACGCTTGGTCTCACCGATGTAGATCAGCTGACCAATTCGGTAGGGGGCGCTGCACTGGCAGCAGCCTGTCGGCAGCGTGTCCGTCTTTTTTCAACTTTTTTTATTTTTTTAGTATGTTTAAAAGTCTGTTTTCAATGTTTCTTTGTGTGTTATGTGTGGGGGGTGGTGTGGGGGGGTGAGGGGGAAACCGTTTTGGCCGCCTCTTCCACGGAGAGGCGACTTTTTCAGGTCGCCTCCCCCGTGGCCTAACAGCAAGGATCGGCGCCGACTTTCCCGGAGACGCGCCCGGAGCTTCAGCGGCGGGCACAGCGTGGACTCACGGCGCGGAGCGGGTGAGACCTCGCTGGAGGGGAGCGCTCCGTTACGCTGGCCCGCGGCAGCCGGCAGCCGGCAGCCTGAAGCCGCGGCAGCCGGCAGCCGGCAGCCTGAAGCCGCGGTCTGCAGAACTCCAGCTGGTGCGGCGTCTACAGCCCGGGATCCCTCGTGGAGGATCCGGGGGGAAGAAGAAGCTTTCACTGCCGGCCCGCGGCCATCTTCTACCGCGGGTGGACTTAACTTATGGACTTATGGACTTAACATCACCCCAGGAGGGGAGCTTCGACCGCCGGCCCTGCAGACTGCGGTGCTTCCGGCTGCGGCACGGCAGGTACTTTAAAACTTTGACCGCCGGCCTGCGGCCTACACCAGCCTGAAGCCGCGGTCTCTGGTTGGGAAGAGCCGATCCTGGACTCACCTTGACTTTGACTTTGTCCCTTACCATCTGGACGCCCGCAGCAACGGCTGTGGAGGGTGGTGGTTCCGACCACGGGGGAAAATGGAGGAGGACTGGCCAAGCTCTGTGCCTTCCACCACAGTGATGAATGCTGTGGTGGATGTTTGTGTAAAATTTTTATTGTGGTTGTGTTCTTTATTATTGTACCGCTGCTGGCAACCCAAATACCACCGACCTTGGTTGTGTGGCAATTAAATTATTTCATTCATTCATCTAAAGCAGCGGATGCAATAGATGAGGTTGGATGAGGTGCAGGTGAACCTTTGTCACACCTGGAACGACTGCTTGGGTCCTTGAATGTAGTCAAGGTGGGAGATAAAGCGACAAGTGTAGCGTCTCTTGCGGTTGCAAGGGAAAGTGCCCGGGGAGGGGGTGGTGCGGGAGGGAAGGGAAGAATTGACCACGGAGTTACGGAGGAAGCGGTCTTTGCAGAAAGCAGACAGGAGGGGGAGATGGGAAGATGTGGCGAGTGGTGGGGTCACGTTGGAGGTGGCGAAAATGACGGAGGACTATTTGTTGTATGTGACGGCTAGTGGGGTGAAAGGTGAGGACTAGGGGGACTCTGCCCTTGTTACGAGTGGGGGGGATGGGGAGAGAGAGCAGTGTTACGGGGTATTGAAGAGACCCTGGTGAGAGCCTCATCTATAGTAGGGGAGGGGAACCCCCATTCCCTGAAGAATGAGGACATTTCCGATGCCCTGGTGTGGAACACCTCATCCTGGGAGCAAACGGAGGAATTGGGAGTAGGGGATGGAGTCCTTACAGGAAGCAGAGTGGGAAGAAGAGTAGTCTAGATAGCCATGGGACTCCATCCCCTACTCCCAATTCCTCCGTCTACACCGCATCTGCTCCCAGGATGCGGTGTTACATCTGCTCCCAGAATAAGGAGTAAGCCATTTAGAACGGAGATGAGGAAACACTTTATCACACTGAGAGTTGTGAGTCTGTGGAATTCTCTGCCTCAGAGGGCGGTGGAGGCCGGTTCTCTGGATACTTTCAAGAGAGAGCTAGATAAGGCTCATAAAGATAGCGGAGTCAGGGGATATGGGGGGAAGGCAGGAAGAGGGTACTGATTGGGGATGATCAGCCATGATCATATTGAATGGCGGTGCTGGCTCGAAAGGCCGAATGGCCTACTCCTGCACCTTTTGTCTATTGTCTATTGTCTATTCATCTGCCTCCAGCAGCAACTTGTGCATCCAATGCGGTAACAAAGGATATAGAGTCGGCTCCATCTACACTTAATGATGCCTCGGGAGAGCAACAAAACATAATTAAAGACTTTTTTCATCCCAGTCATTGCCTTCTTCTGCCTTCTCCCGTTGGGCAGAAGGTACAAACCTTGAGAGCATGTACCATCAGACTTAGGAACAGCTTCTTACCCTCTGTTATCAGATTATTGAATGGTCCTCCCATAAATTAGGGGGTAGTCCCGATCTTCCAACCTACTTTCATTATGATGCTGGACTTTTTCTCTGAAATTGTTAAGCTATAATGTTTTAAAACTATATTCTGCATTCTAGTATTTTTATCTTTCCACTGCCTGTTATAGTTTCGTATCGCTTGAATACATTTATGTATAGTATGATCTGATCCTGGCCCGAGAACATTGTCTCTGGAACAGTGTAACGTGGTTTGATGCTGGTGGAAGATTAACAGTGAAACCCTCGATTGAAAACAAACCACAGAAGTTGTTAAATTTAAACATAACCACTGAAATAACATGGTTACTAAGTATGACCCTGTTCAAATCTATTTGAAGTTGACCCTGTCTAATGCATTAAGAACATAGCACAGAAATAATTTGCATTTAAATTCTAATATTTTCATATTTTCACTGATCCCATTGCACTTGAGCATTCCGGCTGCAGCACATATTCTGAGCCTATATACTGTGTTCCAATGACTCAAAATATTTACTTATTCTCCAGAATATCAATCATTACTGTATACATTTAATGATTTGAAGTCAATGCTAAGTAAATTAGAATCTCTTCAAAATCCTCTTCGAAATCCTTTAAAAGCTGTCATTGTATCTGCTTCTACCTCTTCCTCTGGGAATTCCATTCATATAACCACCAGTGAAAATGTTGTCCCTCAAATCTTCTTTAAATTTCTCCCCTCTAATCTTAAACCCTATGCCCTCTAATTTTGTACTTCCCCACCCTAGGAAAAAGACTATGCATATGAATGCCCCTCAAGATGTGATAAACCTCTATTCGGTCACCCCTCAGCCTCCCACATTCCAGATACTGGAAGAAAATTTCAGGCAAGATGCATACTGCACAGTTAATTTGATAATTTCCCATTTTAGAGTTAAAATAAAGTCCCCCCCCCACCTCTATCTCCTTGGTCTGTTCGTTATTACTTATCATATTTCCATGGTCACCAAATATTTTGTTTATAGTGCTGTGAACGGCTTGGAAATATATAGTCAGATCATATGAATCTATTGTTTTACTGTTTTCAATTGAAATTTGTAGATATGCCAATATTGTTGTAATTTAGCTTCTGGTTGTTAAAATATTTAAAGGCAGGACACATGACACTGTTTAAGCTTCAGATAGCACTGCTCCCAAGTTAAGTTGATGCCTGAACAACACTCTCTCACTATCAAATAATTAACTAATGAATGAAAATGATGTATAAATTGATAACTGTAGTAATTATATTTACCCAACAATTGGTAGGTTTTGTTTTGTTGGAAATGCGTAAAGCTTAGCACTGATACTTAAGCGACATTCTGAATGCCTGGAAACATGAATGCTCAACTGAATGGGCAGCATCCATGCAGAGAGGGACTGAATTCATGTTTCAGGCCAATAACTTTTCATCAGATAAAAAGTTAGATTTTAAGACAGGGTTTAAGCATGTTCAGTGCTGAGTAGATGAGCTGTAGGTGAGAATCGAGGAGTTCTTGAAGTTCAACTAATTGTGAACAATATCTGTTTATAGTTAAACTTTGATCATTCAGAAATCCTGATGGTTCAGCATCTGGCTCATTGGGTGACATTTGCACTTTCCCCTCACCCTGAACACAGATACCCCACTCATTTTCACTCCTCAGGTCCACGATTCCCACGTTCCTCATACGCTCACCTGGTTTGCTGGGGTGGGAGATTGCAACCTTCACGTGGCCCGCCCTGTTTCGAAGAATGCAATCAACCTGGCGTGCACAATCAAATAAGATCAAATAGAACAAGTTGGCCTACAACTTTAGGCGAAGAAGAAGAAGAAGAAGAAGAAGAAGAAGAAGAAGAAGAAGAAGAAGAAGAAGAAGAAGAAGAAGAAGAAGAAGAAGAAGAAGAAGAAGAAGAAGAAGAAGAAGAAGAAGAAGAAGAAGAAGAAGAAGAAGAAGAAGAAGAAGAAGAAGAAGAAGAAGACCTGGTCTGCTGTTTATTTTCTTCCCACTCAGCGGGTCTCCATTTCCCACATTCCCACTCACGCAGCGGCACCTCATTTTCTGCCCTCCCTTTTGCATGATAGGACCCTGGTTCCTGACCACCCTGTCCACTGACTGAGGCTCCATTTCCAATACTTGCTTTAAACAAGGAACTGCAGATTCTAGATTATAAAAAAACCCAACATAAAATGCTGGAGTAACTCAGCAGGTCATACATTTTGGCAGTGCGGAGATGGCAGTGCGGGGATGGGGAATGATAAGTTTGGAGGCTATGAAAGGGTTCCGACCTGAAATGTCACCCATCCATGTTCTCCAGGGATGCTGCCTGACCCACTGAGTTACTCCAATGTTTTGTGTGTTTTTTTGCTTTAACTCACCAGATATTGTTGACTGCCTTCCCTTGAAACTCACCTGGTTCTATTTCACAAGTTCATTTGGAACTTATCATGGTTCAGTGAAATCTTTTTCTATAACAAGTTATGTAAAAAAAATAGATGTATATTGAAGTATATTGAAGTATTAATAAAACAACATCCAATAGTCTGAATTATCTGCTGGTCCAGCACCACTCGGGTCTTGAGCGTAGTGTATAATTGTGTATTCTCTTGTCAATCCATGTCCTTCTCTTCATTGATAAAGGACTGAGATTGATGTTTTCAATTCACCAGTATCATCCTCATTGTATTTTATCTTGACAACACAACACCATGGACAAATTGTTGTACAGGTTGAACACCAATTTTCTGGCACCCTTGGTTCCAGAGCTTTTCTGGATTATCAATTATTGTGGGCCAACAGAGGTCCCATGATAATGAAACGACAATATACCCTGGCTCACTAATGCCATCCCTCCTGTGTCTCTAAAGCACCATGTAGTTCTAGAAACGTCAAAGAAAATTAAATGTAAGCTGAATGTATTGAATGGAATGACTTGCCGACCCATTCCCTGCTCCCACCATCTCCCAGGCTGTTTAGAGCCCCAGCTTTCAACCCCAGTCTCGACTCACAAGGTGCTCCTCTCACCTACTGCTGTTTCTTGTTGTTGGCAGTGGTTTTATCCGCTCCTTGCTTGACCATTGCTGCTTGCTTCTCCCATTGCTCTGTCGGCCTCTTCTTCCCCTACCCTCAACCCCACCATCACCTCCATCCCACCCACCGCCACCGCCAGTCTGTTTACAGTAAACCCTTTTTATAACGGACCATTATAGAGGGAGGGGTGAGTGTTATTGCTGATGACTGCAGCTGATGGTTAATAGATAAAAGGGCACAAAGTGCTGGAGTAATCCCATGGGTCAGGATCTCAGGAGAATGGGAGTCTTCCTCAGTCTGACTCATCTGGCTGAGTTACTCCAGCACGTTGTGTCGTTTCACTTTAAAACTAGACGCAGTTACCGTGGGGCTCCCTCCCCTCTCATCTGCTGTCACTTCCAAGGTGGAGTCTGTCGGTGATTCTGGGGGAGAAGGAGAAGGAGGGGGAGGGGAGGGGGGACTTGGGGAAGGGAGGAGAGGAGAGGGGAGGGGAGGAAGTGGCCAACTGGACAGAGCGACAGGAGAAGCAGGCGGTGGTGGTCATGCAGGGAGCGGATAAAGCCCCCGCCATCAGCAAGAAACAGCAGCAGGTGAGAGGGGCTCGCTGGTGCACCTTGTGAGTTGGGAGTGGAATTTCAACTGCTGAGGTATTTTGATCTGAGCTTCTGTAATTTTGTCCGGATTTAAGGGGGAATGGGGCGGGGGGGGGGGGACCATCAGTTGCTGGAAATTTGTGTTCAACCGGTACTATCATTGACTTGTTTGTTTTCTAATTGTAATTTGCACTAATGGCTTTTTTTGTCTCAGTCTATTTTCTTTTTACTGTCTTGCAGAATTTATCTGTAATTTATGAATGATTTACACATATTTATGTTTTTGTGTGTTCTTTGAGTTTTTGTGCCTGTTATGCTGCTGCATGCATGCATGCACGATTTTAAATGTTATTGTACTTGTGTTCGCTTGACTTGACTTGAATTACTAAGGTTAGAAATTATAGGAACCCAACTGTTTTGCATTATGGATAGGGGAACTGTACTAAAACTCATTGGCAAGAGACATTGCATTTCCAATGTTTGTATTTGCCAGCACTTTGAAAACAATACTTTATTTTTACTATGTACTGATTTGTGATTTTGTTTCTATTATTTCCATCTTATTAAAAGCCAACTATTCTTCAGTGTGAACCACACTCTGTGTACTACTTTCCATCAGCAGTTACAAGGGTAACGAGTACCACGTCTGTTGTATATAAACAATGAAGCCTTTTTTGTGTTGTTTTGGCCACAATCTGGATATTTAATGCATAAGCTTCTGATCAGAATGTGGCTTGAACTTTGTCCTTAAGTCAGTAAGTCTAGGACATACTGCTTTTCAAAACTGTTTCTGTTTAAATGTTTGAAGATGTTAGTTCTACAACATCATTCATAATTATATAGCACCTTTAGCATTGCTCATGTAAAATCGTAAATGAAGTATGAAGATTTGGAACAATGGTGGCTTTGATTTTGGGAACATCTGAGAAGCAACTTCTGAATTTTAAGCGGTTGGGGTAACTATTATTAAAACAATTTACAGAAGAGAAGGCATACATTTTTCTCCTATGTTTTGGGCGATTTTATAATTCCCATTGTTGTATAGTTTGCATGCTTTCTTTTATTTGTCTCTGTCAGTTGTACAACGTTATTTAAAATTACAGAACATCTTTAACTCGTACGTCAGCCTGTTGTTCATAGACTACAGCTTGACTTTCAACACTATCATCCCCTCCAAACTGGTTACCAAGCTCAGGGAACTGGGTCTATGCGCATCCCTCTGTAAATGGATCCCTGACTTCCTCATCAACAGACCACAGTCTGTATGAATTGGCAGCAACTCTTTCTCCCCTTTAACCTCCAGCACAGGAGCACCTCAAAACTGAATGCTCAGCACTCTGGTCTTCTCACTCTATACTCATGACTGTGAAGCCGAGCACAGTTCCAACTCCACCTTCAAAGTCGCCAACGACACAACTGTCTTTGGACGAATTACAGATGACAATGAGTCAGAGTATAGGAGGAAGATTGATCGACTGACCAAATGGTGCCAGACCAACAACCTTGCTCTCAATGTCAGAAAAACCAAGGAGCCGATTGTTAACTTTGGACGAGAAAGGTCTAGGATCCCCAAACCTGTCTTCATAGATGGGATGATGGTGAAAAGATTCAAAAACTTCAAATTCCTGGGTGTGGATTTCTCTGAGGGTCTGTTCCGCACCTTGATGCAATCATAAAGAAAACCCATCAATGTCTCTACTTCCTTAGAAGATTGAGGAGATTTGGTATGTTAATAAATAGTCTCTTGAACTTTTACAGGTGTGCAGTAGAGAGCATATTAACTGGTTGCATCATGGCCTGGTTTGGCAACTCGAACGCCCAGGAATGAAGAAGATTGCAAAAAGTGATGAACACTGCCCAATCCATCACGGGTACTGATCTCCCCACCATAGAAGGGATGTACGGGAGTCGCTGCCTCAAAAATGCAACCAGCATCATCAGAGACCCACACCACCCTGGCCACACTCTCATTTTACTCCTCCCATCAGGAAGAAGTTATAGAAGCCTGAAATCTTTAACGTCTAGCTTCGGAAGCTTCGTCCCTATATCCATCAGGCTATCAAACACTACAATATCCAAATAAGCTATGGATTACCTCGACGGAGGCATTGTTTTTGTCTTTGCACAATTATTGTTTGTTTTTATTTTATATATATATATATATTGAACTTTTTGTTGTTGTTGTTTATTGTGGTGTGTACAGAGTGCTATGTTTACATACATATCTTTTGTGCTGTTGCAAGTAAGAATTTAGTAGTTCCGTTTCAGCACTTAGGACAAAAAAAGACTCTTGACTCTTAAATTTTTATAAATCTTATGAAAAACCTTAAACAAAGTAAGTATGAAGATTTGGAACAATGGTGGCTTTGAAACTGGGAACATCTGAGACGCAACTTCTGCTTTTCACATGGGAACTAATATCAAAACTTTTCTGCTTTTCACATGGGAACTAATATCAAAACACTTCATGGAAGAAACAAGGAAGTAACAATTTCTCCTATTTTGTGGTTGAACATAGTTCCGATTGCAGTATAGTTTATATGTTTCCTTTCATTTGCGTATGTTTAGTATTGTCATAGATATGATAGAAAATAATGGTCACAATTTTTCAGATATTTAATAGTATTAATATCAATAGTGACACAGATCCCCATTTATAATTGATGAAACAAATTAAAGGGAAAAACTCGTGGAGGTCAGTGGCAGACCGTTTGGTATCACCATAAAGCATTTTTCTTTCCTCCTTCTACCTGTTCATCACTTGCAGTAATGAAAATCCGATCACGTGAGAAGTTGGAAGAATCTCTGAATTTCACTTTTATAGCCCTTAATTATGCATGTTAGAGTTATGTCAATCCCCAGGCATTCTGATGGTTGGGATAATTTAGACGCAACAGTAATCTTCCTTGTTCTGTGTCGTACTTGATTATTATAGTTGACCCAAGCCCAGACTGATTCAATGACGATAATTATGTTGCTTTCTATCATGCGTATCTCAGCAGACAGTGTGATGGTCAGGGATTATTAACCCATTGGGATTTCAAACATATCTGCCATGGGATAGGTCTAGTTTTAGGTATACTTGTTTAAAGGTCAGCTCAGTTAAGACTGTGCTGGTTTAATCATCAGCCTGGCCATGAAACAAGCTGTACTGGTTTACATTATATCAGACTGCAGACCTAGTGAGGGCAGCCTGACAGATGATTATCTTTGTAATTAGTTAAAGAAAGAGCGATATGGTGATATAGATTTTGCAAAATATTCCAGCGTTTTTTACAGCTAATAAAATACAACATTGATTATTGTTGAGAAAAGTAAATCTGGTAAAACAACAACCTCTGTACATCTGGGGATTGCCACTCAATAATATAATGACAAGATAATGAGGAGAACAGTTGTCTCTGCTTGTGAGTGAGTTTACCACAATGATTCCATTCCAACCTTCCTGTTGAATGTTTTCCTCATGGAAGTATTCTTTTATAACTGTTGTGCTATCAGATTCTCCTGGTGCTTTCTACAAAGAACCTACTTTAGTGAAAGTACACTTTGTTAACAGCATATTTAACAACATATGTTAATTTCAGACACAGAATATGACGTCTTGCATTGTAATGATATCATTTGTGAATGAATAAGATATAATATCAGTTGCAGATGGTGGTAGTATAGTGGTTACATTACAAGATCAGCAGCTAAAGTTCTGGATCATTAATTCAATGGCATGATTTCAAATCACATGATGGCAGCCGGGGAATTAAAATTCCAGTAATTATACCAAGCCTGGAATTAAAGTAAAAGTTCGGTCCATTAATTGTGAGCATGAAACTGTTGGATTGTGTAAAAAAAAAAAACATCTGTCCTGTTTAGTTGCCTTTTATAAATGCGATTCTAGAAGCATTAATATGGTTGACTCTTGAGAGCTTCCCCAATTCAGGAATTATTATGGATGGACTAAATGCCAGGATTTGTGTTGATGTCCACTTCCCATGAATTATATAATCATTTTACTGCTAAGTATCCAGAAACCACATGGAGAAGCTATGATGTTTTAGATAGCATGCTTCTTATTCTTTCGTGTGTTGTGCACAGCCTAAAGTTGTTGGACAACTTGTTCTATTTGATCTTCCGTTTTTGCACGTCGAGTTGATTGCATTAGTCGAAACAGGGCGGACCACGTGAAGGTTGCAATCTTCCACCCCAAATAGCATGCTGATTATTTGTTGTTGTTGTTGCAGAGTGCAGACTTTGGTGGAATGTCCTTGAGAGATATCCTTGAATGATGTTGTCAATTTTTATGGAACATGACTCCAGGCATAAGGAAGTGTTTAAAAAAAAAACTTGCTGTCAGCTGTTAATTTTACTTAAAACTTCAAGTTTCACAATATCTGCTGGTCTAAGGATGGATCCCAATAATTTATCTGCATTGAAAAAGTCCAACTTGTAACAACTGCAGGAGGTTTGGATCTGATAACCCATTACAATATATTCTGGATGGTGCTTTGAGGTTTTGTAGCAAAGAAAACTAATTAAGTATAAACGTTTGGACATTGAATCGTAATTAATAGATCCCACATAATTTCTGCAGTTGCTAAAACATGTACACAGGTTATGACAGCAATAAATTGTTAAGTCCACTTGAATCTGACAACTGTTTTGTAATTTGGGTGGTACTTTTAGTGAATGTTGGGATGTCTATATAAATAAGCAATGCAATTCATTCATGATGTTCAAGAAGGAACTGCAGATGCTGGAACATCGAAGGTAGACAAAAGTGCTGGAGAAACTCAGCGGGTGCGGCAGCATCTATGGAGCGAAGGAAATAGGCAACGTTTTGGGCCGAAGAAGGGTTTTGGCACAATTCATTCATGAGTCATTTCTATTCATGTAAGTAATAGTGTTGTGCATAGGGGCAGTAAATCTGCAAGATTTTGAAGGGGGTCACATATCAATGTTGTAGGGGAAGAGGGAATGTGTGTGCACATCCATTGTGGTTGACATGTTTTGGAATGATTATTGGTGAGAGTGAACATGCTCTCTTTGCATGCACCTGTAAAAGAGTAAAAAGCGTTGGAAAACGTTTTGTTACTAAATGGTCTCCTGTTTTACCCTCTGATTTGTTATGTGTTTCCCATTAAACAAGTGACAGAATTTGCTTAGTGTGCGGAATTCCGGTGAAAAATACGATTATGAGTGATTTGCGGCTTTATATATTTTAATATAGGATCCATTCGGCAGGATCACCAAATTGCTTTTAAACTAATTGCAGGTCATATTGACTAATTTGCTTCCGAGCAATCAATTGATAAATGATTTGAGTTCACACTTCAGTTGACATTGTAATATCGATTAATGGCTCTAAATGAGATAGATTTAACTGAATGTTTGCCCATGGAAATATTGAGTTTCATTATTTAGTGACTTGTTTGCCAATAAATTAAGATATGTAAAATTGCTGCGTGGGCAGTTGATGGATATATTTAGAATGCTAACCTTGTGTAACCGTGAGGTAAATTTTCTTTCCTTTTGTTTCCCGCTTCAAAAATATTTTGGGCTATGTAGATTTGTTCTGTTTCTCTTAAGATTAAGGAACCCTGAAATTGCTTCTGATAGTACTTAGTGGCATTACTTACGCAAAATGATTGGCGACTACTTATAGTAAACGAATAATCCACGTATTGTTTTACCAACTATTGTTTGCATGTTAAGCACTCTTGCTTTTCAGTTGACCTGTCAACTGAAATTTACAATATGTAATTTTATTGTGATTATTTCAGGCAAAAATGTCATCACTATTTCCTTTCTGTTGTGGCCATTTCTTTAATGCATGATATACTGAGCTAGAATTTACAAGGAACTTTCTGCAGTTTACAGTTTCCACATAACTGCCACAAATTTTGGGTTCCCCACAGGTCAATTCAAGTTCTGAATTTTGTGCAATTTATTGGCAAAAATCTCCTTCCTGTCTAATGTTGGACTCCTTGGAATTTGCCAATGCAGGACAAAGTCATAGTCATTCTCCAGCAATTATCCTGGGGAATCTGCTCCCTGACGCTGTGTGTCAGATTTGACTTGGGGCAAGTTAGTCGATTCATTAGTGTGGGAATGGAACAAAATAATAATTAAACAATTTATTATTTTTTTAAGTGAATTAGCCCGAGAGTCATACAATGTGGAAACAGGACTTTCAGCTCAACTTGTCCATGCCAACCAAGATGCCCTATCCAAGCTTGTCCCATTTACCCAATATGGTCCATATCCCTCTACAAACCTTTCTTATCCATGTACCTGCCCAAATGTCTTTTAAATGTTGTTATTGTACCTGGCTCAACCACTTCCTTTGGCTGCTTCTTCCATGTACCTACCCTCTGTGTGAGAAAGTTGTCCCTCAGGCAATCTTTGTTTCAATGGTAAGAGCTATATTCTGCACTCTGTATCCTCCCATTTGCTCTATCTATTGTACTTGTGATTAAACCAATTGTATCTATGTATGGTATATCTATCTGTTTGGATAGTATGCAAAACAAAACTTTTCATTGTACCCTTGTAGATATGATAATAATAGATCCAAACTTAAATACTTATATTTGATTCCCCTACCCTGTTCTTGATTCCCCTACCCTGGGAGAAAACTGTGTATTTACTATCTATTCCCCTCATGACTTTATACACTTTATATAATCATCCCTCATCCATCTGCCCTCCAAATACTTTACTCTTGCTCAATCTCTCCCTAGGGCTTAGGCTCTTGAGTCTTGGCAACAAACTCCAGCTCATTGGCATAATTCCTATAGCATGGCCATCAAAACTGACACATTACTTCAAGTGCCAGCCTCACCAACATCTTGTAGAATTGTAACATAATATCCCAACTTCTCTACTCAATTCCCTGAATAATGAAGGCCAAAATGCCAAAAGCATTCTTTGCCACCATATCTAGCTGTGCCACTTTCAGGGACTAGAACTTTCTGTTACACTCCCTAGGACCCTACTGTTCACTATGTAAGTCCTGCCCTGGTTTGAAGTCCCAAAATGCAACATCTTTCAGAGGCACACCACTAATTACAGGCATCCAGTCTGAGAAACAACTTTCCTCCACCACACTCTACTTCCTACCATCAAGCCAATTCTGTATCCATTTAACTAGTTTTCCCTGAATGCCACATGATCTAATCTTCCAGAAGAGCTTACCATGTGGAATTTCATAAAAGGCCTTGCTGAAGTCCAGGTAGACAATGGCTACAGCCCTGCTCTCATCAAATGTTTAGTTAGATATTTTAAAATATTCTTAGGTGTTCTTTAATATTTCAGATTTTGTTTCTCAATAATCATAAAATTATTTAGCAAATACTTAAATTATTTAACAAGGGCTTGGATACGCTAGAGGCAGGAAACATGTTCCCGATGTTGGGGGGAGTCCAGAACGAAAGGCCACAATTTAAGAATAAGGAGTAAGCCATTTAGAACAGAGACGAGGAAACACTTTTTCTCACAGAGAGTCGTGAGTCTGTGGAATTCTCTGCCTCAGAGGGCGGTGGTGGCAGGTTCTCTGGATGCTTTCAAGAGAGAGTTAGATAGGGCTCTTAAAAATAGCGGAGTCCGGGGATATGGGGAGAAGGCAGGAACGGGGTACTGATTGGGGATGATCAGCCATGATCACATTGAATGACGGTGCTGGCTCGAAGGGCCAAATGGCCTACTCCTGCACCTATTGTCTATTGTCTATTGTCTATTGAATGTTGGAAATATATGAAAACTAATCCCTTGTTTACAACAAATCTGATGGACTGTTGAGCTAGTGTAATGCATTAGTTGGTTCAAACATTTTTTTTCATTCGGCTGTTTTGTGAGTGGGTCGCGTTGGCCTCCACAACTGCATGACATGAAAGAGTTTATGTCCTAGACCCTGTTCCTAGGACCCTTTTCATCACTGTGGATTGCACAAGACTGGGAGCACAAGCCGACATAAGGGGACCTGTAAACATTAATGTGTTCACAGATCAGCTGTAAGTGGCTTAACTCAAAAGAAAATTGCTAATAATTATAATCTAAGAAAAAAGTATAAAGCGAATGTCTACAATTAAAACTGCTTGAGGGTTAGTGATTTGATTGTGGTCTTGGATAAGGAAGGAAATCTCCATTGGCAAATGTTGCTGGATCTTCGACTGAAAGGTTTATCATTTACAAGTGAATAAAAAACCTTGAGGCAATATTAACCTATAATGGGTAAAGTATATTTAAAGGCAGAGTTTCAATTAAATTATATAAAATCCATATTATGTGGAAGGCTGATTATGGGTTGTATCATTAGTCAACAAGTTGTGAAAGGACCTGACCCTGGTGGAATTGTCAATAAGCAGCCCCATTACTGGCTTCCTGGTGAAGGGAAGGTTATTGAAGGAACACCATGCTATTGTTTGGTTGATGAGAAATTGCTTTGATGCTGGATGGATTATGGTCATGATTAGATTTTGGGAAATACCAGGGATGCTTTGCATTAAGGAAGCAGATCATTATTTTCCAAAAATTCTCTATTTTGAGCGGAAGGGAAATTTCCCACACCAATCTTGACAACTTAATTAGTTACTAGACCAATTGCAGACCCATTGGGTCTGTTCCCCCAACGTGCGGTTGTGGGGGGGAGGCGGCATGCAGCGTCACACACACTAACTATCCCCCCCCCCCCCCCCCACACACGCTAATTACCCCCCTTGATATTATATTAATATTATTAATTTGTTCCTTTTACCCCATAAGCACCCTATCTACTGACGCATAGCCCCCAACTTGCAGTCACATCTAGAGATGGGGGGCGGGGGTAGAGAGTGAGGGCTGAGAGAGAAGGGGCAGAGACAGATAGACAGGCAGAGACTGAGAGAGAGGGGCAAGAGGGAGAGGGGGTGGAGGGGAGGAGAAGAGGGAGGGTGGGTGAGGGGGGAAAGGTGGGGGAGAAGGGGAGAGAGGGAGGGGAGGAAAGAAGGGGAGAGAGAGAGGGGGGAGGGGAGAGGGGGGAGGGGGGAAGAGAGGGGGTGCTGAGTGAGGGGGGTGCTGAGAGGGGGTGGGGTGATGGGAGGGGGGTGAGGTGGGGAGCAGGGAGGGGGAGGATGGAGGGAAGGGGGTAGGGGGTGTGGAGGGGAGGGGGGTTTAGGGGAGGGAGGGTGGGGGAGGGGGAGATAAAGAGGGGAGAGAGAGAGGGGGGAGAGGGGGAGAGAGGTGGGAAGAGAGAGGAGGGGAGACTTCAACTTTTTACTTCAGCCCAAACCCCCCAAACAACCATTTGCAGGCAGTGCCTTTTTACTTCAAACCAACCATATTTTCATTTTCAAACCACATTAAGGTCACTCACAGTTGAGTGGACATGTGTTCAGTGTTATTCAGAGCTCAGAAAGACGTGATCTCCATCTTGCAGAGACTGAGTGAAGCACACCACTTCCTGGTTTTATAGTCCCTCCCCCACCCTCCAGCAGGGGCAGCAGAGAGAATGGTGATTAAAAAAAAATAATTAATATCTCTCTGATTTTTCATCGATGGGAAAAATCCTCCGGTCCAGGAAGGCAGACGTGGGATCTGAGCGAGGTGGCCAAAAATGACGGCTGTAGGTGGAGGTGTTCTCTCGGAAATCGCAGCACAGTGGGCTAAAAGCGGTCAAGATCAGACTTTTAGTAATATAGATTTTCTGATAACAACAGAACCAGTTGCTTCATTTTTGAATTAGATAGAATCGAGATAGAGCTGGTGGTGCATACATTCCCTCCCTACCCAGACCTGATGGAATATATATATTTGAATCTATCTGGTGAGAACCATTTCAAATATGTTGATAGCATTCTGATGATGTACTCAAAATCCAAAATGCAATTTTAACCCTGGGGGATGGATTGATTCACCTGAGTACAACAGCAATGGTCAGGAACATTGAGAAATATTACCATTTATTTTCTGATTTCTTTGAGATAGGAGGCCTCTTTGTTGTGACATCACTAAGAAAGCTTGAGCCTGCCCTGCCTCGTGCTGCCCACACATTTTAGGAGATCAAGGCATTTCTTTAAAATGTGCTTTCATTCATCCCACTGTTCTGAATCAGCAGCCTCTTGCCACCCAAATTCCAGTTTATGCCCACTGGTTGGGAACAAGTCCTGCTCCGTTTGCGCCAGCGTCTGTCCTGTGTGTGGAAAGGATGACTGTGAACTAAGATCTCAGCAGGTCGAAGTCTGTGAGCTTATTGCTTGTTCTGATTCACTCCACCATACACCAAACACACCCTGAAATGAAACATAAGCCACTGACTGCTGCACTATAAAAAATTAAGTTAGAAACATAGAAAATAGATGCAGGAGTAGGCCATTCGGCCCTTCGAGCCTGCACCGCCATTCAATATGATCATGGCTGATGATCCAACTCAGTATCCTGTACCTGACTTCTCTCCATACCCCCTGATCCCTTTAGCCACAAGGGCCACATCTAACTCCCTCTTAAATATAGCCAATGAACTGGCCTCAACTACCTTCTGTGGCAATGCACATTGTAGTTTGTTGCTCATAATGTTATTTTGAGATAGATTGTTTCAGCTAAATAGTACAAAAGTACTTTGTCATTTCCGTCCATCTATGAGCTAAGGATCCTTCATGGAAATAGGAAGTTTAAAGTTGTGGCACTGTGGGTGTTAGGAGCTGTCCCGTGCACTTGATAGGTTAGTAATAATATCAAAGGTAGCTGATGTTCTTAATCTATGTTTACAAACCAACAGATGGTGCTGATAATTTTACAATACCAAGCTGCTCATGCATTTAAAAGCATGTTTAATTTGTTTAACTGCATGAATGATAGCTTTGTACCATGTCAGACTCATTTGGTAAAGGTTACAAAAGGCAGTGGAAAATAAATCCCAATCTAATATTTTAGGCATGACTGACAAACACCTTTGGGGGGCAGATAAATGTCTCCAAAATGGCCCAGATACAATAATACTTTACTATATGTGATTTATTAGAAATTTATATAATCTCACAATTGTTTGTGTTTAAAGTCTATTTAAAAGAACCACAAGCATATCAGAAATGCTTGATGACATTTGATGATGTGCAACTTTGATGCTGTACATTTTAAATATGAGCATACATAATTTTCCAGCTAGTGTGTAGGACAGCTGTTGATTGTACAGCAAGCACCTCTTTGCTTGCTAATTTTAGGAAAGCTTCCAAGGAAATCTCCCTTGTGTGTTGGTACTTCCATTTTCCCATATTTCAGTCAGCACCAGCTGCTGGCCTGACATATTCATCTGGTGACCAAATGCTGTGCGGAATCTGCTTAAACTCATCGCTGCTTCTCACCTGATACCTTGAAATGAAGTGCATATGCTGCATTTGTACAAAATAATACCTCACCCCCACACTAAAGGAAAAAGTACTTATTACATGCAGACTTTTACAATTATTTAAAAAAAATAATGCCGTATCTGCGGGTTAAAAATGTTCCCAGGACAATCACTGAAACTGGGACATAAAGATATTCTAACGTTACATTTAAAAAAACAAACATCCAACTTTAGTCTGGAAAACATTTAGTTCTAGAAATTCATCTTTGCTATTTCCTGTCAAACTGCCTTTAACAACCACCTCTATCTGTTGTATTTGAGTTTGACTTGACTGTGTTTATGTTTGTCTGATCTGTTTGGATGGCATGCTCAACAAAGCTTTTCACTGTACCTCAGAACATGTGGCAATAACGTCTAAACCTAAACAGTCATAGCCACATAGTGGCAGCACAGTGGTAGAGTTATGCCCCTGTCCCACTTGGGAAACCTGAACGGAAACCTCTGGAGACTTTGCGCCCCACCCAAGGTTTCCGTGCTGTTCCCGGAGGTTCCCGAAGGTTTTTGTCAGTCTCCCTAATGATCGAAAGTGGTTTCCGCTTCTTCTATGTTCCGGCGATTAATTAAAAAAATTCAAAACTGGTCGCGACTAAAAATAGGTTGCCGCTTTAAAAATCGGTAATTTTTTAGTCGAAGCCGGTTGCGATGCTAGTTGAAGGTGGTTGCCGGAGGTTGCAGGTAGTGGAAGGTCTTACCTTCGGGTGTTGTCTGTTTGGAGTCTGCATGTTCTCCCTGTGACGCATGGGTTTTCTCCAGGTGCTCCAGTTTTCTTCCCCATTCCACACATGCAGGTTTATAAGTTAATTGACTTCAGTAAATTGTCCCTGGTTAATAGGTAAAGCTAGTGTACCGGTGATCGCTGGTCGGCAGGGACTCGGTGGGCCAAAGGGCCTGTTCCCATGTGGTGCATGCACTAAACTAAAGCTATTCTGTTTCAAGAACATTGGGTTCTGGAAGAATTCCTGGTATAAGTGAATACTTTCTCACTGTTCTAAATCCTAACTTGCCACAATATAGAAGGAAGCCGTTTGACCTTTTGGTTTCTTGTTTGTTTTTTGGGAGCAGTCCCTTGGGCAGCTTACACCCCAGCGGTAGGAATATTGACTTCTCTAACATCAAGTAACCCTTACTTTCCCTCTCTCCATCCCTTCTCGTTCCTAGTTCTCCGACCAGTCTGACTGTCCATTTGATTACATTTTATCTCTGTATACTTCGTTGTTGCCTTCTCCTAGCTTAAGTTCAAGATTACATTTATTGTCACATGCACCAATTGATACAGTGAAATTTGGGTTACCACACAGCCATACGAATAAATAAAAGAGCGCAACACATGATAGAATTTAACATAAACATCCCCAAGGAGCAGAATCAGCGTTTTCCACTGTGACGGAAGGCAATGAAGTTCAGTCATCTTCCTCTTTGTTCACCCGTGGTCGGGGCCTCCCAAGCCCTCCACAGTCGCCACTAAGGGCGGCCCGATGTTCAGGCCCTCTCGCTGGGATTGATAGGAACTACGACGTCGGAACGGAAGAACATTCTCAGCGGCTTGGCGTTCCGAATCGGCCGCTTCCAACCGGAGACCGCAGCTCCCGAAGTCCACAGGCCGAGCTGGGCAGAGATTCAACACTGGCAGCCCTCGGCACAGGGATCACCAGGACTCCGCGATGTTGATCACCAGGACTCCGCGGCTAGAAGCTCCGCAACCACAGCTCCACGGTGTTAAACAGCAGTCCCAACACTCCGGAGCCTCAACAAGCGATCCCCGGTAAGGCATCGCCCGCTCCGCGATGGTAAATCAGTGCTGCACCGCCGCTAAAGAGCTCTGGTCGGTTTCTGGCAGGAAAGGCCATGGGGGGGGGCAAATACGCGACTCGGAGAATAGCCGCATCCTCGCCAGGAAGTGATTGAGAAATGGTTTCCCTCTTACCCTCCCCACCTCCCCCACATAAAAATACTAAGAAACCTCCAAAACATACTTTTTAAACAGACTAAAAATAACAAAAAATTGAAAAAACAGACACTGTAGGCAGAGGCTGCCATCATACGGCGCCCCAGATTTATTCTGCATTTTCCTTGAACTTTATCCTCTTTGATTCTCGTTTTCACACCTTACACTTCCTTATCTCTGTGTCTCCCTCTAACCTGATTCTCAGTCTGAAGAAGGGTTTCGACCCGAAACATCACCCATTCCTTCTATCCATAGCTGCTGCTTGTTCCGCTGAGTTACTCCAGCATTTTATGTTTACGGTGTAAACCAGCATCTGCAGTTCCTTCCTACACATTTTGTCTGTCTATCGCTATAATCTCTCTCCCCTCTCCATGTGCCTCATATTCTGCATTTCACATGCGTGTAAATTTTTCTTTGATTACTTATGTAAGAACAGATGTACTTGCCATAGAGGAGTGCTGCAGGGATGGGGGGATTTGCTGTATGAGGAGAGGTTGAATTAACTTTGACTGTATTCTTTAGAGTTTGGCAAGATGAGAGAAGATCTCATTGAAACATACAACATTCTTGAAACACTTTAAATGCTAGATACAAGGATGTTTCTCCTTCCTGCACACAGAGTTACTCCAATACATTGTGTTGTTTCACCTTAACACTAGTTGCCAATGCCGCTCATCTGCATCTGCGAGCTCTTCTTCACCAGTTGTTGTGGCTGTTGTTGTGGCTCACGCTGTAGCCCGTGGCCGTCAGGTCTTTCTTCTGGCCTCAAAGGAAGTAGAGGCATTGGTGTGCTTTCTTGGTCATAGCTTTGAAGGGGCTGGTCCAGGACAAATTGCTGGTGAATTTATTCCTAAAAACTTGAAGCTTTCAACCATCTCTACTTTGGCACCATCAATGAAGACTAGGGTGTAGGTACTGTTTCACTTCCTGAACTTATTGAAAATCTCCTTTGTCTTGAGGGAAAGGTTGTTGGTTTGGCACCATTGCCCAGTGTCCATGTTATCTCTCCTCATGCCGCATACCCCCCATCCTTTGATGGCACGTACATCTGTTCTTAGATAAGTAATCTAAGTCGATGTGCATGTGAGAGGCAAAAACAAGTTGTATACTTCTACTCTACAGTGTTCTCTCAGATATCGCTAACTTACGTGCTGTACCACAAGTAAAAGCAGATCCTGGAGCTATAGCAATTTCATTTATTTCCTGGCAAGAAATGAGAAGATAGGAAAGCTAAGTCAGGAGATACAAAGTGCTGGACGAGCTCAACAAGTCAGGCAACATTTGAGGACGAAATGGACAGGCGATGTTTTGTGTCAGAACCCTTCTTCAGAGTCAACAGAGTTCTCATTCCCCTGATTTTGGGCATACCCTGTAAAATCCCTCAACCGCACTTCAAAAATTATATATGCATTGGCGTCCTCTCCCTTATTTGCAAAAAAAAATGTATCTCTTCACCAGATCATCTGGCTGCACTTTAGTTATTGCTTACTTGCCAGAGGAAATGATTTTTTTACTATGCGCTCTTATAAAACTCTCATCGTCATGAAAACGTGGCTTTGAGCCATCTCTTAACCTTCACTGTTGCAAGAAGGACAATCTTTCCCAATCTCATTGTTGGTTGCCAATAAATTACTTCTGTACTCTCTTGGCTTTATCTCTATTTTTCTAAAATATGGTGCTCAGAACCATCCAGCCAAATATTGATCATAAAGTTCCATCACAATTCATCTGCCTTTATTATGGCCCAAGTCATAGGAGTCCTAACGCAATACATTGCCTGTTCTTTCCCTGCACAATGCTGATTGACCTTCTAGTTCCTCTGACTTTTTGTGTTTTGCTCAAGTGCATCTGCACTTTCTTCTGCCTCTAAGTCAGGAGCTACTTTAATTTGGATTGTGATCTATTTTATGCCACAGAGGTTTCAAGCCCTATTTATTATCACAGTTGTAAAGTCTAACTTTTCTCACTAACACGAATGGCATCTAGTGCATGATGTTTTCATTAGAAAGTTAAAATATACGCCATATCTTTCTTCTGACCCCAGGCTTAGCTTACTATAAATGTATTAAAATAAAAAAGTAGGCGAAAGATGTTATGCTAAATAATATCAATTCCTCCAAATAACTGCTTTATTTATAGTCCTAACATTATATATCAGTCAACTGATTTCTCAATCTATTATTAAATTATTATTGGTTAAACTGGAATAGAGTGACACAGCACAGAGACCGGTCACATGGCCCAACTTGATCATGCTGACCAAGGTACTCCATCTAAACTAGTTCCATTTGCCCACGTTTGGCCCATATCCCTCTAAACCTTTTCTATCCATCTATCTGTCCAAATGTCTTAAATTCTGTTATAGTGTATGCCTTACCTACCTCCTCTAGCAGCATGTTCAATGCACCCATGTACTAAGTGAAAAAATTACCCCTCAGGTTTGTATTAACCTGAGGTAGACATTTGTCCTCTTGCTTTTGATTCCCCTACCCTGCGTAAAAGACTCTGTGCACTCACCCTATCGATTCCTCTCGTGATTTCATACACCTTTATTAGATCACCTCACATTCTCCTGTGCACCATGACTCCTACAGCTCAGCCCCGCTAGTCCTGGCAACATCTTTGTAAATCTTCTCTGCACTCTTTCCAGCTTAATGTCATCTTTCCTATAGCAGGGTGACCAAACTGAGCACCGAGTGTACTCCAAGTGTGGGCTCACTGACATCTTGAGTAACTGTAACATAACGTTCCAACTTCTATACTCAATACCCTGACTGATGAAGATCGATGTGCTATTCTGACCACCCTAAATGACGCCACTTTCAAGGTGAATAAGATCCCAATTTGAATAAACTATGTACATGCACTCCTAAACCCCTCGGCTCTTCAATACTCCCCAGGGCCTTACCATTTACAGTGAGGGTCCTGCCCTGCTTTGACTTGTCAAAATGCAACAGCTTGCACTTATTTGAATTAAACTCCATTAGTCATTTCTCAGCCCACTTGCCCAGCTGATCAAGAGCCTGCTGTAATGTTTTGATAACCATCTTCACTATCTACGATACCACCCCTTTTAGTGTCATCTGCAAACTTTTGAATCATGCCTTTCACATTCTCATCCAATTCGTTGATATAAACTGCAAATAACAATGGGTCCAGCATCAATTCCTGAGGCACACCACTTGTCAAAGGCCTCTTGTTCAAAAAACACCCCTGCCTACTTCCATGAAGCCAATTTTATGTGCAGTTTGCTAACTCTTCCTGGACCCCATATGACCTAACCTTGCAGAGCAGACTACCATGCAGAACCTTATCAAAGGCCTTGCTGAAGTCTATGTACAGAATATCTGCGGCCTTGCCCTCGTCAACCTTTTTGGTTAGCTCTTCAGAAAACTCTATCTAATTGATAAGGTATGATCGTTCACATACAAAACCATGCTGAATAAACCTAATCAGCCCTTGTCTGACCAAAGGCAGCTGGCAGTCTCAATCAAAATGTATTCTGTCAATCCCATTCCTTAAATGCCTGAAATGTATGTCGGACACTAATGTCCTGCAAACGTTCTTCGATACATGGGAAAAATCTATTCTCATCTTCAAATAATGACACAAAATATCTAATGGCTCAGCAAACAGGGTTGTGGGTTTTGTCCCTCACCCGAAATGATAATCCACAGAACCTTTAATAAAAATGTGGAAGATGAGGTTCATTGCCAACAGCATGTCACAGTTATGTAAAGTTGGTTTAGTCAAGGGATCTTTGTGATAGGTTGGATATGAAGCCTGTGTTCATCATGTTGAAACAGATGAAATGAAGGCTGAAGACAGGCTAATCCCTGAACCAGATGGCATCAGTGCGAGCAAGCTGAAGAAAGCATTGGAGGACATCTGTTGTGCACTGATGAGAATAATAAAAGATTTGTTAAGTACCAGTAAGGTTCTACTTGTATCAGAGTCAGGAACATGAAATGGTGAAAGTACAGCGTGCAATTGTGGTAGTCAAATTGGATGTTTTTCAGGAGGTGAGAAGTCAGTTTTGTGGAGAAGCTTTAAACATTTTCCGGTGGTTTGTAGAAAGTAAGGAAAATAAATTATGAATAATATGAAGAATTAATTTTAATAATTTGACTTTTCAGTCAGCATGGCACAGATGTGGCAGCTGCTGGCTTGAGAAGCATAGGCCGCATTTTCATGAGCAAAGATGGAAAAGAGGGACAAGTTCAATATTGCGTTTTATATTTGGGATCACTCTGATTTGGGGATAGCACGAAATGCAACATCTGTTTGGTGCAACAAAAAGGAGCATAATACAATTGCTAGACTATGCAGTTTGGACACATCATGTTTGTTCAATAGTGTTTAATGTTCTACTGTATATGTGTTCTCCCAAAAAACTCTCAAATTTAAATTCTTGTGTACGTCAGTCTTTCTGTGTAAAAGGAGATAAGCAATGTTCTGTCATGCAATGGGAAGTATTTAGATAAGTGAATGAGACAGAAAGCACTGGATCTCTTGAAGGAAAAGAGGCCAAATATTTGGGGGGCTACAGGGAGTGAACAGGCTGATGGAATTAATCATGGATTAATCTGGAGTTGGCACAGACAGGATGTATCAAACGGTTGCCTTCTGTGTTGTTTATAGAACTCAGTCTCTGGATTTGACCGGTGACTGGGGGCCACTGATAAAATGGAAATATGCATAAAATGAAACAAAAATTGTCTTTAATATTAAAAAATAATGATCTGAAACGAAAGGACTAAGAATTTTACATTATTTATTTAGTGCCTTGCTGCTAATCTTAGTGTTGAAGGAATTGCAACGTCAGTGACGCTATGATTTATTGGATTCCATTACGGAGCCACCAGTTCCACGATTAATGTTTCATGCAAAGTGGAATAAAAATAGATGAAAAATATCCTAAAATGGGGATAACTCACTGTGACAGCAGCAATATGGAATTTATTTCACAAGTTTGCGATGACCAGCAACTCATTAGCTTTTCAGGACTATGAATATATTAGTAACAAAATGAGCCTTGCATCTCAGTTGCCTGTGAATGATTGTTGTAAGTCGCAGAGTGCTCACTTACAGGTAAATCATGGTTTTCAACCATTATAATGCTGAAGTAGGATGAGACTTAATATTCCTCACTATGTTAATAGTGGAAAGTACAATTGGTGTCTATTAATTCCACACATACTGCATTTTTCCATCATTTTTTTAATCATTAATTTAGTTTCATCTACTGGTCTGCTTTCCTTACAGAACTATGACTACAACCTTTTCTCTTAAAAGCATTCATTTTTTTTCTCAACCATATACCTACACTTGAGCCAGCTTCAGCCACCTGAAATCATTCTAGTGAATCGCTTCCAGACTATTTTTAAAGCCTTCATTGGTGCCATTGAAATCAGTCTGAAGATGAGTCCCGAACAAAAACGTCACCTATCTATGTTCTCCAGGGATGCTGCCTGATCCGCTGATTTATTACAATTCTCTGTGTCTATTTTTGTAAACCCAGTATCTGCAGTTCGTTCTACATTTAAAAGACACTTGGACTGGTTCACAGAAAATAAATGTTGA